>NC_025688.1:205932-216713 GCF_000633955.1 Camelina sativa | reverse complement strand
ACTTGGATTCGCCTACAAAGCGTCCTCACGCTGTAAATTTCTGCAGTTCGTGGAGGGAAGCTGGACTCCGATACGCTGTGACGCAACGCCGGAGCAAAGGCTTAGGCCGCTTGTCAGCTCTGGATGATAGTTCTGACGATTCACCAACGGAGTCCACCCCCGGCGCTGGCTCTGCTGTAGAAGACAGACCACCAGGTAATACGAGAGAAACTCTACTACCTTTCTTTGATTGCTTTTTTAAAAATCATATGTGTTGGTGTCAAGAGGTCACCCTCTTTTAAGTAGAGCTTCCCGGGTTGATTGATGGATTACATACATACACAGCTGTGTCCTTTGAGCAAGAAGATAGAGCAAGTCCGGTCTATGAGTTTCTCTATCCCCGTAAAGAGGAGCTCCCTGATGACAAAGAAATGACTATATTCGATCATCTCGAGGAGCTCCGGGAGAGGATATTTGTCTCGGTTTTGGCTGTGGGAGCTGCAATCTTGGGATGCTTCGCCTTCTCCAAAGATCTTATTGTCTTTCTTGAAGCTCCCGTCAAAACTCAGGGTGTGCGGTTTCTGCAGCTTGCTCCAGGCGAATTTTTCTTCACAACTTTAAAGGTCTTCTTCTTCAACTAGCTAATTTTAATTATCAGATAGACAGATAGATAGAGGCATCAAATGAACAAGAAAGATGATTTTTTTTGTTGTTGTTGTTGTTGTTTTGCGGTGCAGGTCTCGGGTTATTGCGGGCTTCTACTAGGGAGCCCAGTGATCCTGTATGAGATTATAGCTTTCGTCCTTCCCGGCCTGACCAAGGCTGAGAGAAGGTTTCTGGGGCCAATTGNACTCTATTCTCTGTGTAGCGTATAACTTGTCGCTCTCTTAGGTGCTCAAATGCCTGTCATGTCAACCATTTAGACCACCACATATAAACCATGGCATCTCATGAGAGCTGTAAACATACCCGTAGGCAGACATTTTGTGCGTAGTAGTCCGAGGTTTGAAAAGACTCGTGTATCGTCTTATACTCTGGAACACATGAAATCTCAAATCATTTTCGTAGTAGTGCAACCTGCATTTTCTCTTAAGCCAAACTTACAGATTACCTTTCATCACACTAATGATGTTGTATGCGCTTTGCTCCTTCACTTCTAGTCTCCTCATACATACCAGGAGATAAAGCTCCAGTATGGAACAATCTGCTCAACAAAGATAATGTCAATTGATGTTCCCTAGGAAAATGTAGAAGCAACACCGCAGCTTATCATACCTCTAACGGCTTCCAACTTTGGTTGCCTTTGCATACTTGAAAGTGCTGCTTTGAAGTTCTCAAGAGAGAGGAGGCCAGATTCCAAATTCATTAAAGAAACAGCGCGGAATCTAACATCAAGAGATAGACTCAACACAGAGGAAATGACATCTTAAGGAAACATCTCACTAACCGAAGAACTTACATAAACTTCAGCAAACTGTTCACGGTAGAATTGGCATTAAATAATGTCCTGAGTATGTCTTTAAATCTCGTGTCTGATGTTATATTCTGCACAGAAGGTGTTTTTATTTTTATTTTTTTTGAAATTGGTACAAGTATCAGTTCTTCAGAAGAAGAATTAACCATCACAGAAAAGCTAAGAGTGTCACAGTACTAATTGGGAGTGGATATTAAAACCTTAATCTTTTCATTGAACCGAGAAACATATCCGTTGGGGAAGCTTGAGTCTGCTGGTAGAGAGAGCAGGTGTTCCAACAAACTAGATATATAGTTTCGATTAGTTAAATAAGTTCATTGGAAAAATAGCTGACGGCTAATAAGTAATAACAGAAAAGAAGCTGGCTGCTCATTACCCGTCAAATTCTTCCCTGGATGGAGGAAGAAACAATATTTTTCTGTGTGAAAAGCGAGATCTCACTCTTTTCTCCAGAAGTTGGTCAGCGTCCTGTGGTGAGAGATATTATAAGATTTTGAACCAGAGTACAGTTAACAACAACCAAAGTCAGCTGTCATCAAACAAAAACAATATACAGTTGTAGAATGATAAATGTAAAAAGAAACAATTTGTAAAACCCAAAACATGTATATCTATATAGGCATGCTCATACCAATCGAGAACTGAGACCGATGACAACAGCTTGTGATGTTACAGATTGCATAGCATCCAGCAAACTGTATAGCAACCGCTGCTTTCCCTAGATATTATAACCAGGTAATAAATAGGGTGAGTGGATAGAAAACACCAGTGTCCAATTCCTTTGTATATCAAGACAAAGATCATAGGGAAAACGAGTACGAATACAATTAGCAAGCTATAAGAAAATCAGGAATTCTTGCCTGTGCAAACATGTCAAATTCATCAAGCACAAAGATGATCGTCTTATGTGCTAGTCCACATTCCCTGAAATACCACCTCTATCAGTTTCGTCTGCGTTAAATATCAACATAGCAAAAAAAAGAAAGAAAAAAAGGCTCATTTATGTCAAGGTAAATAATAAACTCACCGCAACATGGCTACTATGAACTGTGAATTCTCATCCAATGATGCCTGGGAGAATCAGGCCAATTGAGGCATCGGCTAAACCAAGCTAAGAGGAGAAGAAGAAAAAGAACATTTGGAGAGAACAAAGGCATACCATTTTGGAGAAGAGCAGGTGGTGTTCCATGCACAACTGTCTGGCAATTTCCTGAAAAAATCAGTGTAAGTCGGTGAATATATAATAAAGGTGTACCCTTCCTTAAGGGATTGAGAATGCTAAGGGATCAGACCTTAAAAGCACAGTTATCATCACTATGCAAGAGACCATTCAGTCTGATCTGCATCACAATTTGAGATGGGTAGTGTAAGATACGATAAGATGGGATGAGATTAAAAAGAAAATGCGCTAAAAAAAATCACACATACCAGTGATACTGAATCAGGGAACTCCTCCAATAAATCACCAACAACGAGATCCAAGACCTGAAATCAACCCATTTAGAAGAAAAAAAAAATCCAAGAAGGGAGAGAGTAGAAGATGGTTTGAGGAGGGAGCCATACAGCAGCTTTTCCAGAGCCGCGAGGGCCGAGAAGCAAGATGGAATTGTTGCATCCCTCCGTGATAGAGGTTGATACAATGAACTTCAACTTACTGTGTGTTATAGACAAGACAAATTTGTGTATTAGGCACACCTAGGGCCCGTATATAATAATAATATATATAATCGAATTCGTTACCAAAGTGGTGAAGCAATCAGACCTGTAGTTGCTGTCTGACGAAGCGGAAAGAGGTCTGAAGACATAACTAGGATCGCAGAGTCTCCCGCGAATCAGATTTAGGGATTTCTCCGCCGCCGGAATAATCTCTTTGCCCATCGGGAACCCAACTTGGCGGGAAAATTACGCAGGCCAGCCCCCTCACTCACTCACTCAATCACGAAGGGGTGAATGAGAACTGTATGGGCCTTAATGGGCTATTTCCGACAATCAAGGGCCATGGTGGTATTCTCTCTAAACGAGGTCGTTTTACACGGTGTTAGCAAGTTTTGTGACGGAAGTGTTCAACAGAAAAAAAGGAAAATAAAGGATTGGGTTTTGGAAATATCAGATGTGGGCAACGAAACTCGACCGGAACCAATCGTTCCTTCTGTGAAGCTCTTGGATTCTAGAGATGGGCAGCACAAGCACCACCAGCTCTGCTCTAGTCCACCATTTCCGCCTCACCACTCGCAACTTGGATTCGCCTACAAAGCGTCCTCACGCTGTAAATTTCTGCAGTTCGTGGAGGGAAGCTGGACTCCGATACGCTGTGACGCAACGCCGGAGCAAAGGCTTAGGCCGCTTGTCAGCTCTGGATGATAGTTCTGACGATTCACCAACGGAGTCCACCCCCGGCGCTGGCTCTGCTGTAGAAGACAGACCACCAGGTAATACGAGAGAAACTCTACTACCTTTCTTTGATTGCTTTTTTAAAAATCATATGTGTTGGTGTCAAGAGGTCACCCTCTTTTAAGTAGAGCTTCCCGGGTTGATTGATGGATTACATACATACACAGCTGTGTCCTTTGAGCAAGAAGATAGAGCAAGTCCGGTCTATGAGTTTCTCTATCCCCGTAAAGAGGAGCTCCCTGATGACAAAGAAATGACTATATTCGATCATCTCGAGGAGCTCCGGGAGAGGATATTTGTCTCGGTTTTGGCTGTGGGAGCTGCAATCTTGGGATGCTTCGCCTTCTCCAAAGATCTTATTGTCTTTCTTGAAGCTCCCGTCAAAACTCAGGGTGTGCGGTTTCTGCAGCTTGCTCCAGGCGAATTTTTCTTCACAACTTTAAAGGTCTTCTTCTTCAACTAGCTAATTTTAATTATCAGATAGACAGATAGATAGAGGCATCAAATGAACAAGAAAGATGATTTTTTTTGTTGTTGTTGTTGTTGTTTTGCGGTGCAGGTCTCGGGTTATTGCGGGCTTCTACTAGGGAGCCCAGTGATCCTGTATGAGATTATAGCTTTCGTCCTTCCCGGCCTGACCAAGGCTGAGAGAAGGTTTCTGGGGCCAATTGTCTTTGGTTCCTCCTTGCTCTTCTATGCTGGACTTGCCTTCTCCTACTGGGTTTTAACCCCTGCAGCCTTGAATTTCTTTGTCAATTACGCTGAAGGTGTGGTTGAATCTCTGTGGTCTATCGACCAGTACTTCGAGTTTGTATTAGTGCTTATGTTCAGCACGGGCCTGTCTTTCCAGGTATGTGGCCGATGATAATATATATATACTTGGTTCTCAAACATTGCTTCAGCCATCTTCACCTGGAATTTTCCTGTTGGTTTACAGGTTCCAGTCATTCAGTTACTCCTGGGACAAGTAGGGGTGGTGTCAGGAGATCAAATGCTTTCAATTTGGAGATATGTGGTGGTAGGTGCGGTGGTTGCAGCAGCTGTAGTCACACCCTCGACAGACCCTGTCACTCAAATGCTCCTAGCTACACCGCTTCTAGGGCTCTACTTGGGTGGTGCATGGATGGTCAAGCTCACAGGTCGGTGAGAAACTTGGTTGTTCACTCATGTATCTTGTAGAGTATATTATTACACTTTCCATGCATTAGACCACAGTTTGTGATCCAAAAGTGTTTATCTTCTTTGGATGTACAAAATTTATAGACCTAAAAGAGCAACAAGGTTAAGGGGAGGGTCATATATCGTCAATTATATAATTCAAATTCTGGAGATCAAAGTCTAATCTTTTAGATGCTGCAATGGCTATGTGTGCTGCACTCCATGAAACATACAATACAAGTGATTCCATATTCAAAATAATGAAGAAAAATCAAACTGGACCCAGGACCTGCAGAGGGAAGTTCACAAGCCAACTTGATCAAAGATAATTTGCAACATGAGGAACTATCAAACCAAAAACCATTCTTGCGACAAATGTGAAACGAAAATCTAAGAACAGAGACAAAGTGCTACAATTGTAATTCAACAGAATATTCATCATCTTTGGGTCCCAGCATCTGGGTAGAAATCATGTGCTCGTTTAGTTACCACAACATCCAGATCTTATGACGTGAATTTAAAACAAATACAATTTCCATTTTCATTTGTCCAAGTTGTGCTCGCTTTTCTCATCTGATATCCTTCTTCCATCAGACTCGGATGCTGAATCTCTGTCATGTCTTTTATGCCTTCTCCTTCTTATTGCTCCATCGTCCTCACTTGAAGACTCTGCCCAACGATGCCTTCTCTTCCTACTTTTCCCACTATCTTCCGAGCCACTCGACCAAGCTGAACCTCTGATGTGCCTGTTATATTTGCCTCGCCTTCTTCTTCCACTGTCTTCCTCACCATCACTTGAAGTGACCACCTCACTGCGCCTGTGATGCTTTAAATGTCTTCTGTTTACATCTTCGGTATTGTCGACATCCCAAGTCTTTCTTGAGCTATGCCACTTGTGCCTCCTATGGTGCTTTATCTTCATCCTCAGCTCATCCTCTGACCCGTTTTTATACTCATCACTGCTATCATCGCTTGGATTCAAGGACCTTCGTTTCTGCCTCCTGGATTTCTTCTCTTTCATCCTATCACCGTCATCTGAATCAGAGTGTGCATGTCTCCGGTGCTTATGGTGAGATCTTCTAGACTTTCTTCTCACCTCAGAGCTACTATCACTTTCTGAGCTAGATTCAGACGCACCTCTTTGTTTTCTCTTACTGGCCTTTGACTTCTTTGCTTTGGTGTCCGAGTCCGCTTTAGCGTTGGCAGCTGCCTCTAGCTTCTGCTCCCATTTCAAAGGAGCTTCTTGCTTCTCTAGAACTCTTCGTTTCTTCTCCTCGACCATCTGGATGAACTTCTTGCAGTCCATTTGGATTGAAAATGCAACTGAAAATCTGCATTTTGGTATGAAGATAACCAAAAGTGCATCTCACAAAAGAGAAGAAAAAACAATGTTAGCTCTTCCATCAAACGAGCGGTTCATGAGCGCAATAAATAGAAGCCAAAGCACACAAGGAATAAACAAAACAAAAAAAAAACATACTTTACAGTAAGTTGCAGTTGTTGCTATTATATATTAGGGTAAAAGCGTTCCATCATACATAAAGGCTCTTGAATCAAACAGCTAAAAAATCAATCCAATAGGGACTAACTAAGTTTTGTTGATGATCTAGAAGGGATCAAAATTCCAGTTGTTGCTATTATAGGTTATTCCAACATGGCGAGCTGATAAGCTTTGAAACTAAAGCGATAAGCCTCACTAAATCTGAACCAAACTTCTTACCTGATGCGAGTGAGAGAGGTTATGATAAGCCAAAGAGGAGAGGCAGTCCTACAACAAAAACAGATTATGAATCTGCAAAAGAGGGGCAACTCATCATATTTTAGGGGCATAATATATATCACTAGAATCATCCAAACATCAGAAAGTATACGATAAAATAAGACTCTTGGCATGGAAGAGACGAAAAATAAGCGACCTAGAGACGAGAAAACAAATCCCTACGGATTTAGTGGATCGGAGAAATCGGAACACAGATCTTAAAGATCGATGATGATCCGTGAGTGGCAAAAAGTCAGATCTTGATTTAAACTAGGAGAATCTGAAAATCTGAGAGAGAGCTTACCTTAAAGGAAAGGAACAGATAGGGGAAGACGGACGGAGACGCTAGCTAGGGCTTCGCTTCTTTTTGAGAACAAAAGACGACGGTTCGGTTCGGTTCGTCTCGCGATTTTCTCTCTCGTGCTCTAAATATATTTATTTCTATACAGGTACACATATATATGGTTTGCGTGCCGTTTATGTACAAGACCAAAGCACAGCGTGCCGTTTTTGTTTATGTCTCCTGGGAAACAGGAGACCATTAAGGAGCAACCTCTCCTAATGAAATCATTGGAGATTTGGTCATTCTAAATGCTACTCCATATATACTCTTACTCCATCGTTGATGTTTGGGAATAAAACGATTCTTGATTTCAGAAATGTGTTGGATCGAGCTTACTGGCCTCGCATCCGTGGACTGATTCAAGAGGAAAAACTCGAGTCAGTGAACAAGACTGGTAAAGGAGTTGGAGACGACGGGTTCAAGAAACCGAAACTAGTGATTCTGTCGAGATACTGAATGAGAGTCTTTTGGTGGAACAAGCTGAGGAAATTGGATTCGTTGTCGAGGTTTTCAGACCGGATAAAACAACGGAGCTGGCAAAGATCTATAGATGTTTGAATCCAAGCAATGTGATGATCGGTGTACTTGGGGCTGCAATGACACATTTCCTTTTCTTGAAACCGAAAACAGTCTTTATACAGACTATAGCAAGCTAGCTGTCTCTCTTTCTCTAACATACTGAAAGTTTATGAGTTGCAAGTCATATAAAATTCACTGGAATTGCAGAAAAAAAAACGATAAAAGGAACATACAAGGACTTGTATCCTAATCTGTAACACCCAAGTGGTTTGCCAAGTCAAGGGACCTGAGAAACCTCTGCAGTCCTTAGATGATCTAAGGGGGATACAAGCAATCTCACTCAAAGAAGCTTTTGTCTTTCCATTTTTTTGTCTGAATCCTTTTACAAGATTCTCCCCTTAGTAAAAATACATAAGAGTCGTAGATATATACGTACATCAAAGTTACTTTGTATTGTGAATTTGTCGAAAGAATACAAGATTATTCAGTCTTTTGCAACATTTTATGGTAAGACAGGGAGGTCTATGGAACTGAAGGAAAAGAAACTGGCACGGCCCTGAGCGATATGACAAAACATTAATGGTACAGCTATGCGTTTTGGCAGCACTTTAATATCTTCTCTGCTTGGTGGAGAGTCCCTGTAAAAGAGGATGAACATATTGAGTAAGATGTGTAATGCAAAACTTGCTTCCATAGTTCCAACAAACGAAAGCCCTTACCCCGAGAAGCAAGCCACAAAGCTCTGTACACCAGGAGAAGACTTCTTGAACCGGCTATTCGGCAAATACACGTCATACACCGCTTTCCCATCACAGATCTGCATATCTCCCAAGAGTTTAGCTACAGTATCCTTGTCTTCAGGACATTCACCGGAACGAACTGTAAATGCAGCATCCTTTGACGTCCAAGAAACCCTATGCCTGCCTAGGATGTAACCAAGACCCTTAGTATCTATAAACCTCGTAGTTTTCCCAACAGCAACCGCTTTTTTCCTCTGCAACTTTCTCATACAAGTCCTTCAATGGGATCACAACATCATCTTCACTACCTAAGATCTGCAACTCTCCTATTTCACTCAAATACCTGCCACGAGAAGAAGAGAATCCTAAAAAGGAACAGACTTCATAATATGAATATTTCAGAAATCAAAGATCCATAAAACTTTAGTTTGCCACATACAAAGCCTCTTCTATGAAGCAATATGTCTTTCCACTACGAATGATTCCAGTAGTTGTCCAAAGTTTCCCCCTTTTAACCTCAACTTCAGCCATTCCTCATTCGGCAATCCAACGAGCCTTCGAAGATCCTACTCTACATGTTGCAAGCACCAATATAAAAGAGAAACTGAGCGTATGAACTGTTGACTTAGCAGTTTATGATGAGGGCTAGTAAAACGAAAAATTAGTCGCGGATTTTTATTCACCTGTGCTGTAACTTGGGCACTGAACCACCAGAATGAAACTCTTCGTCATCATCGTTTGGAAAATCAGCTTCGTTTTCGCTCGAAGAGGAAGCTTCCCAGTCTTTTTCCTCCATAAACAAGCCTCGATGGGGCAATTGGTGTACAGTTAAATTTGTTTCTTAGGTCGTGCTCGTACATACGCTCAGGCAAAGTCGCCTTAGTGCTTGAGTGTGTAAGCCGTTCAACATTGTTGAGTGACTTGTGAGAAGGTTTCCGGTGTATTACAAGGTAAAACTGACGGAAGCCCCTTTTAAGAAGGGCGCTCCGGAAGGACAATAAGACATACCAGGATATAGAAAGCTTTACTGAAAAAGGTTGTAAAGGAGAAAGATAAAAGACTCTAAAAGCCAAGCAAAAAGAATGACAACAAGGAGGTGGAGGCTGCTAAAAATGCTACAGATGTAATAACAGGTTACAAAAGCGAATAAGGAGGTGGAGGCTAAATTAGAAAATCACTTTCACAAGCTTTAGACTCCTTATTCTCTCTATCACATGCTTTTAGACACTTGCCAAGGATAAGATAATAACAGGCAAGTTACAATGGGAATAATTAAGGAGGTGGAGGCTTGATTAGAAACTCACTTTTCACAAGCTCTAGACACTTGCGATGGATTGCTACCAAATAGTCGATTGAGAGGTTGGTGGAACTGATCACGTATCTTCCGATATGTAATCCGAAAAGAACAGTGTCGGGTCATTTCAGTCGCATATTGACCAGGTAATTTAAGTATTCTAATACTGCTTTGCATATTGCGGTACCATCAAATGAATGGCAGACCATCCACTCTCGGATTGTAACCGAATCAAGAAAATCAATATTGAAAGCTATCTATTAACACCTGTCAATTCTGGAGCAGTTCACTTCAACTTAGCAGCGTGTGATGCACGAGTATTTGCATTTCGTCGAATTCAACCAAACAGGAGAAAGCGTATGTCAGAGTTTTTCAGAGCAAGCCTCACAAAAATCACTCAATATACTTGCTGTGTAGCTAGCGGATGATGAGTGCACATCTCTTTAATTGATAAATAGAAACGAATGCTCCTTAGATGGGCCAAGGGATTGCAGCGTGAGTAAATTACTGGGTGAGTAAATTTATCTTTGGTAAATAAACATTGTTACTTTTGCAAATTGAGCTTGTACAAACAAAAATTTCCCAAAGAAGCAGGGGAAGGATGGATCTCGTTCCAATTTCTTTACTTACCAGTTTTGGCTGGGATCTTTTAGTCTTTTTGCAACTCCTCGCAGGCTGGGAGTGGTCAGTAGAAGAAATATATAAAATATATATTTATGTTACAGTTTGGAATTAGACGCTGAGGCCATCAAAGCCACATTGTTTGTAAATGAGAGCTTGCTTTCTGGGACTAATGCCTATCCCGCAATTGACCGATACCTGCAATGCATCGGTCGTTTTTTCACATCAATATCATTAATCAATATCACAGGAAGGCGATGGCCGATGGATGGTTAATTATTTACAGCTCAATCAATATACATAGATGGATTATTATTATTATTTAGCTTTTTTTAGGTGGTGGCATACGCATACGTACGTGGATCCTAGAAAATATCAAAAGTGAAGGAGAAGCAAAGGCGAAAAGCAAAGCAGAGTGGGGACAGAGAGCACGACTAGTGGTGTAAGGAATCTATTAACTTAACAACTTCTTTTCTTTTTGACAAAAAAAAAAAAAAAAAAAA
>NC_025688.1:196289-205542 GCF_000633955.1 Camelina sativa | reverse complement strand
GGTGGTAATTTCTTTGTCAAGAGTCAAGAAGAGTTTAGTAGTGTTCACACTAGGCTTAGCTAGGCCAGATCCCCGATTGTGACGAAAGGGAAGAAGGGAGAAGAAGGAGAACCTGAACTCCCGGTGAATCGAAATTCATGACTCGGATCTTAGCGCCAACGTCTCCGCGGACTGTGAGCTCCACTCGGTCGTTCAAGGAAGCGTCTCTGACGAGATCGGCGGCGTGGGCTTGCATAAGATTGACTCTATCGACGGAAATGGTGGCCTCCACGTTCCTCGTACTGTGCGCGTCCTGGTAGAATCCGGGCACCGTCGCCCTCCCCAGTGGCATGCCTTTGTACATCACCGTGAAGCTGGACTCCCCGTACCTGATCCCGACCTTGTTGGGGTTGCCGGCGGTGAAGAGCATGCGGATGGTCAGGGAGAGGGAGGCGGTGGTTGGATCCAGAACAGCGCTAGGGTTAGAGATTCCCATGTACACCACTGCCACTTGCTGCAGATCGAACTGCGGCTTCTTCGGCTTCACCGCCAGTATTACTATGAGCACCACCGCCAGTACTAGCAGCGCCAGGAACGCGAACAGCAAGAACAAGCAGCAGCAGCATCCCTTCAGCGACGCCGACGACGAAGACGACGAGTAGCTCCGGTAATACGGCTGCTGGTGCCTAACCAACACCGTCTCAGCCGCGATCGGAGGACGTCCATGTCCGTTGATACCTGGCCTGGAAGTAGTAGGAGGAGAAGGAGGCATAATTATAAGTGAAAGCAGGAAGCTCCCTCTCCCTTTCCACTCTCACTTCAATCCACTTGCAATCTCTAGTCTACTAATCTGTAAATGGCGGTGTGTTAGAAGCACAATAAGAGAGAGAGAGAGCGTCCCCGTTTCCGCGTCCTGGACAGTAATTGACGAATTAATAATGCACAATAATACCAATTTTAACCATCAATAAAATATTATTAACTAGATTTTAACCGTAATACATTGTGGAATAACTTTTTATAATTAAAGTATTCTAATTTTAAGTTACATTTGTTTTTTTATCAACTTATATTTGTTTGTTTATTAATATTGTTTGTTTTGTTTAGTGTTTAAGATTGTAAAATTTTATTTTGATTATTAATTCTAGAATTTCACCTATTATTCAATTTTTTACATAATCGTAATTAATCAACTTAATTAGATATGCCTAATATTCTAAAATTACTAACAAAATAATCAGATAAAGATTTAACCCGTGTTCAAGTGTCAGACTAAATTTATACTAATGTTAATATAAACCGTCTTTTCTTATTATCCTTTATGCAAAATAACCCCGTTTTATGATATTTTTAACATTAATAAGTTTACATATACATAATATTCTATTTTTTATTAATTTTAGTTATATCAATAATCATACTCTGAAATTTTTGAAATGATGTTATGATAAACAAGTAAAATATAGAAAATATTATTTTTGAAAAGATAATGTTACTGTGAAAAAAAGATAAGTGTTTGTTTTTCTATGGTGATCTCAGTTATTTTCTTGTCTTTTGAAAGAAAAAAAAAGCGTAAGAATCTCATATAACTTGATTAGTATAGACATGTATGTATTAAAGAGCTCAAATGTCTTACTCATTCTACTTAGAGATAACATGTTTTAAACAGTTATTCAAGTTAATCAATAGCTGTAAAAAAATTAGTTAATAATATAAAAAATGATAATAAAAGATAAACTAACAAAATCTATCAAAAATTGTTTATAAGTGGGTGATATTGAATTAATGAATTCTATGTGTCTACTATGTCCTCTGAGTGAGTCCTCGGCGGAAAGATGTGCTCATGACTCATCTTGTCTCTTATATATGGTTGTGACTTGTGAGTATGTGACTTATTATCTTAATCGTTGTTGCTCTATTATTTGCTAGTCATCCGTCATCCTCTTTGTCCTTGTGTGGCCAATTCATTGGTTAGTTTTCTAGATAGTCTTGGCTAGATTTGAATCTAGGTTAGCAGAATTTTAGTGAAATAATTAACTTTTAAAGGGATTCATACAATCACATACATGTACGTTAAAATAAAACTTATGCAACGTTTCCGTAAAACTGAGAGAGATGAAGGAAATTATCAACATATAGTATTTGGACAAACGAATATATCAACGAAATAATTGGCATATAGTGCATATTAGTTAACGAAAAACATAGACATGAGGAAAGATACGGTGGTTAGTCATGAGTAGAAACTGAAAACTTAATTTTATTGATATGATAAGCAAAACAATATACAACACGATGAAAACATACACATTGAATCTTTAGTGATGAGTATGATTCATATCTTAAAAGCAGAGTGACTAATTTACAACGAAAAATAAACATCAAAAGTAAGAGAAGAATAAAGAAAATATAAAGCAATTTCCATCGATTTTAATAAAGTTTCTTTTGCTGTTATAAGTATGTTCGGTGCACTCATTTAGCTAGCGAGAGGTTATTTATAGTGCTTTAAGATTGATTGAATTAGGTGTAATATGGAATTGAGAATAAATTGGTGAGCAAGCAAAAAAATCTCTAAAAATATGACATTTACGTTTCAAAGTAAAGGATTTTCTGATTTAGGTAAGGAATATTCTAAAAATCTCATATGTATAGTTATTTAGTTTCCATTGGATATAATATCTCGATTTCATCTATATTAATTAGTAGAGATATTTTAGGAAGCTAAATGATTTCTCGATTTTAAGATATATTATTAGAGTAATCAGTTATGTTTTACCATATATTACTTATTGTTTTTTTGTGCAATATTCTAGGGATTAAGATTGTAAATAAAATTTAAAATAAACAAAACTAAAAGGGTAGAACCCAAAATGTATTTCAAAAATGTATATATAGATTTATAATTGAATAAATGCTTGCTGAGCAAGGTGTCAAACGATCCTTAGCAATAAACACGAGATTTTTTTGTATGCCTAATGGAGCTGTGAGAATATTGCAGAATTATATTTAGTTTCTAAAGGAGATATGTACAGAAATAAATGTATTTCTTGCTTACAAAGTTATATATTTGCTAAAATGTGATTTCCTTAATTTTGGTTCTCGTGTTTAAGGACGTTATCGATGTCATAATAATCTTTGAGGTTGTAATTTTTTGTTTCTCAAAGTGGGTCAATTTACATTCAACATATCATAAATATGTATTAAATAAGTTTTGAGCATTTATTCTCGATCTCTTAAATGATGGTGTCATGCTGTGTATGACAATAAACATTAATAAATTTGAACCATTCCTATAGTTCCATTAATTGAGTTAATTTGAAATGTTAGTTTAGGAAAATCTGTAGGGATTAATTAAGTAGAAATGTTATTTTAGGAAAATCTGTAAGGGTTAATGTTGCAAAAAAAACAAATTAAATAAGATAAACTTCAATGACATAAACCAAAATGTACTTCAAAAATGTTAATATAGATTTACAGCATTTTATTTTAGGCAAATCTCACCCTCTCCTCTTCATCTTACACCACAAACAGAATCAAAAGTTTTATCACTAGGGCCGTGTACGAGGCGATTTCTAAATTCTATGACAGCAACACCGGGAGAAGGATTAGATGACTCAGATGTTGGTTCTTCAGTAAGGACATATGTTGTATCACAAAACTGATACTCGAATATTGCAAAGTTTAATCTGTACTTCAGAAAAAATAAACTAAAATAAAATACAAACACACAATTACATATATGTATTAAGACGTCGTAGCTTTGTTGCCTTGTGCTATAGTTGACCCTCATGCTGATATTTCTACTTCCCTCAGCTCATGATCAAACACAGATGCCTAGCCGTTTCTTTGCCGACTCTCCTCACTCTCTCTTATCTTCTTCGACATCTTCTTCACTGTCCGAGTCGGCATTCTTCTCTTGCTTAACTAAGCTAATATCACCTTCTTGCTTCCCCCCTGTCAGTGACTGAGCTTCCTCGTTTTCTTCATCCACGTCTCCCGAATACGCATATCTGTCCATCATTAGTTTCATATTAGCATGCATCCCTGTCACATCCTGGGACAACAAAGTGAACCAAGACTTCCCACAAGCAAGTAACTCGCAGCTCGCAAAACCAAGCTTATTTATTGGTTGGTATGCTGAACAGGTATCAAAATCTTTTGAGTGATGGAATATACCTCTGGGAGTTCTGTGAGGGGGTCCAGAGATAGCAAATAATACATAGCAACAAGAATGCAATAACATCCCAGAAGGCAGTTATGGTCCAAGCAGTCTGCCATCGTTCATTGAATGGATCTGTTGCTTTGAAATACACCTGCAGGGAGGGAACAAATCATCAGGCAAGGTGGGTATATTCCAAGAAAGAAGGAGCTTCTTTTTTCCTAGCTTGAATTCTATGCCAGTTTTAGTTGAGCAGTTAAATTTCCTTAAAAGTAAGATTTGAGGTTACTAATTCAGCAACAAATCGGGATTGACAGGATGGTACCTCATACACTATCCATACAACAGAGACAACAACCATCACTGCAAGAGCATTTGAGAACTTGCGGTAAATTTCCAACTTCACCGAGGTCCTCTTCATCTGCGCAAGAAAAAAACAATAAAGAAACTTTTTAGCCACAAACAAAAACCTTACAACTTACAGAGTCTGACTACAGAGTTGCTAATTTGGAAAGGAAGAGAAACCTGTAACTGTTGGAGCGTTTTCGAAAGAGAGGTAAATATCCACAAAATGAGAAATGCATCCAGGAAGGCGTCAGGAAGGACAAGAAAAAGTTTTGATCTTCCGGACATGTCGTCAATGATGCCAACGTGCTCAGCTATATCAAGCATCTCAGAAGCTATGAAGTAAGTAACTCCAACAAGGAGGACTTTAGAGGTGAGACCACCAAGAGTGGATTTGACAACCCCAAATCCCATGGAAACACAGAGTATGAGAATGCGGGAAAAAGTCTTTCTGAAAGCACCAATGGTAACAACCCATGTAGTGAGGGCTAAAGGCCTCATCCCCGTGTTGTTAAAATTTGCATAATCCAAGTACCAAAAGAGCATCTCAAGCAATCCGAGAACAAGGACAGCAGTTATGCAATGTTGAAGCGGCAATATATCCATCCGGAACCTCACATACTGGAAGAACCAGACAGCACTGAGCAGCAAATATGCGAGAGACATATAGACATAGAAATTCATGAGGGGAGCCATCCTACCAGGGAGATAGCCGTCGGGATTTTTCCAAACAGTCTTTCCGGTCATTTTGAGGCCCTTGAGTTGTGGATCGCAGGATATGAATAAGAGGTTATAGATTCCAGTCTTGCCGATCAGAATCTGAGTGTCTTCCATCTTAGCAGACAAACGTCTTCCTCTGAAGCGGACACGTAAGAGGATAGGCCATCTAGGGTCATGTGCAGAAGGAATCCTAATGATCTCACCCTGCTTACAACCTTGAAGCTTGGCCAGATCCGGAGTGCAGCAAATAGATCTTTGACCGCCGTAAGCTGAACCACCGATATTGTTACGATCGGAGGCTTCAAAGACCACTGCTTGGACTAACCCATTGCTGTGGCGGCGGTTATCAGTTGTAGTAATTGTTCTCCAGAGAGTGATGTTCTCAAACCTGCACGACAGGACAGACCAGTGAGGACAGCACAAGAGTTGAAGGATGGATATATAAATATTACCAACCTGATGAAAGATCGGGAAGAGGCGAAGATGCCCTCGCTGCCACCGTAGAGGAGAAGAGAATTACCGACATCGTGGAAGGGCTGGGAGGGGTAGATGTGGGTGGAGGCCCCTGCGATTTGAAAGTGGAAAGAGAGAAGAAGCAGCAGAGACAGGTGGATCAGTTTTTCCATATTATTGGGGAAGGAAGAGGAGGAGGAGGAGGAGGAGGATTTCTCGGCCTGGAAATGGGAATTAACTGGAAGCGGGAGAAGAGAACAGCAGCTAGCTGCAGAGTTGGTCTACCTTGCTGACTTTGGTTGGACCCAGCCAGCCACCTACTTAAACATATAATGCTTGGGCTTTAGGATGGTTTTAGGCTCATAACGAGTGTTCCGGCCCACCAAAAAAAAGAGAAAAAATAGTCAATGAATAAATGACACTGCTGGTCCTGGAATTTTTCGATCGAGCGATAAGAAACAAAAAAAAAAAAAAAAAAAAAAAAANAGAAGAGTCTGGGACGACTGGAACTTTTTGTTTTTGATTTTGAGGAGGACTCTGCTCTGCTGTGCTGCATCGCCGCCCAGTAAATAAACCAATCAATCGGACTCAGTAAACTACTCTATAACACAGCAAAATCTATTTCAGATTTAGATTAGATTGGGGGAGTGTGTCGGAGAAGAGCAAGTTCGGGAAATGGAGGGACGTCGTCTGATTCTTGTATAGATCCATCCCACCCTCTCCCCCGCAGGTTCGTTCGTAGATTCCTTGGATTTTTTTTTTTTTTTTTATTTTAATTTCTTAGTGACAGATTCCTCCGAAACCCACCCGTGACCATGTGGTTCATGTCTCTGATTTACACGGCTCTCAAACCCTCTGGTGGTGGTGGTGGATCGATCTGCCGGAGCAAGTTTTAAACTTGAATTCACTGTTTTTACTACCTATCTGTTCTTTTCTCCAAAAGTTACATAGTTTTCGACAAATTCGTGCTATTTCGGTAAATTANCTTCACTGTTTTTACTACCTATCTGTTCTTTTTTTTCCAAAAGTTACATAGTTTTCGACAAATTCGTGCTATTTCGGTAAATTAACCAACAAAGTCCTCTCAATCAATCAATTTTTCTTCATATGATAGACATGACGGACTAGGAGAAATCCTTCTTTCCATTCCTAGTTCTCTCTCTCTCGCTTTCGCCATTACATTTACTGCGATTAAATGACTGCCTCATACAGTACTGTANTCTCGCTCTCGCCATTACATTTACTGCGATTAAATGACTGCCTCATACAGTACTGTATATATTTCTGACGAGCTATATATCTCTTTTCAACAACTCATTTATAAATTTCCCTTGAACGATTTTTTCATCTTAGCCAGCCCTCATGGAAGCAGATAACGGAGGAGGCACCAATTCTAGTCATGCATCCAAACAACGTTTGCGTTGGACGCATGAGCTACATGAACGCTTCGTTGATGCTGTTGCTCAACTTGGTGGCCCTGATAGTAAGTTTCCTTTTTCTTTCTTTCTGGCATGCCTTCTTTTTTGTATAGTCAAGTCAGTCTATTGTAAATTAGTAACTCATCAATAGATTCTGTGGTGATAATATGTATGCACACCAATATGATTGATCAGATTGCGGTTTATGCTACTACTAGTCATGAGAGGGAAAGCCCCATCATCTGTTTGCTTTTTAGGTTTTCTAAATATTTTTCTTCTTTTGATTTCCAAAAGGAGCTACACCCAAAGGCGTTCTTAGAGTTATGGGTGTACAAGGATTAACTATATATCATGTCAAGAGTCACTTACAGGTATTTTCAAATGTGTCTCGTCTCGTCTCTCTTCCACTTACCCGTGCTGATTTTTTTGCACTTGCGTTTTTTTGGAGTCAGAAATATCGACTTGCAAAGTATCTTCCAGATTCGTCTTCTGAAGGTAGTAGGGTGGACATTGATTTCCTTCATCTCTCTTTTTTTTTTTTTTTTTCTCATTCTACCAGTTGCCTATTTTTACCTGAAAACTGATATCTTTTATAATTTTCAGGGAAAAAAACTGATAAGAAAGAATCTGGAGATATGCTCTCTGGGTTGGACGGCTCGTCGTACGTGAAATTTCATTCTTTGAGTTGATTTTTTTGTGATGCTCTTACCTGTTGCCTCAGATTATGTGATCATTATCTTTTCGAGATTACAGGGGAATGCAGATAACTGAAGCCCTCAAGTTGCAGATGGAAGTTCAGAAACGATTGCACGAGCAACTAGAAGTATGCTTCACCATACTTACTTTTTAAGAAAGACAAGGAAAAAACGAAACAATTTGTCAGGATTTCAGTGGAGCACTTAGTTTCCATTACATATGACATTCTTTGATGTGTATTTTTTTCAGGTGCAAAGGCAGCTGCAACTACGGATAGAGGCACAAGGGAAGTACTTGAAGAAGATAATCGAAGAGCAACAACGACTCAGTGGAGTACTTGGGGAACCCTCAGCCCCAGTTACAGGGGAATCAGATCCTGCAACCCCTGCCCCAACATCTGAGTCTCCCCTTCAAGACAAGTCTGGCAAGGAATGTGGACCAGATAAGAGCCTCTCAGTTGACGAGTCTCTCTCATCTTACCGGGAGCCTTTAACACCGGACTCAGGGTGTAACATTGGGTCTCCAGATGAGAGCGGAGGAGATGAGAGATCATCAAAGAAGCCCAGATTGGTGAGAGGTGCAGCTGGTTATACACCTGATATTGTAGTGGCGCACCCAATACTAGAATCAGGCTTGAACGCTTCTTACCATCAGTCAGACCATGCTCTCGCCTTCGACCAGCCATCTACATCACTGCTTGGGGCTGAAGATCAGTTGGATAAGGTTTCAGCAGATAATCTTTGAGTTGTATCACATGGCATCTGTTGAGTGTACCACATGTAGTGTTGTCTATCCTAATCCTTATTAGTTAGGAGTTTCCTCTAGTGATGTCATCACTAGTTTTTAATTCTAGGTACTGTCATGAGCATGAAGAATGAATATGTCTATGTTGTGCTGTAATTTGGTAAACACAAAACAACATTACTCTTATTCCCAACACACTGCATTCTTCTAAAGCTACTTTATCAAAACAGTAACGCATGCGGCATTTATACATACATATTTTTTTCGTTTGTTGAAATGTTAGCAACGAAAAAATGTATACATAGTTTTGATAAGAAAAGCTGGAAAAGTAAACTACGCTGAAAAAAGCTAGGAGATGAGGACAAAACAGAGCTAGGAGATGAGGACAAAACAGAGCATTACAAACTATCTCGTCAGTTACGCCAGCGTTCTGAAGCTTTGCATATTTGCTGGTGCCTTGATAGTGAAGACTGGTGATGATCTCGAATGGTCTTGTCGATGATGGTAATGAGGTGACTGCACGGGCTGTGCTCTTTATGGTGGCGTCTAGTGTTACGGTCTCTCCAAACGTGGTATATTACAATGTGATATAGGTATAGAGGCTGAAATATTCCGTCATTAATCATAATGAGTTACACACATATTTATAGTACATAGGGAGACTAGGGTTACAATAATTACAAGATCCCTATTCGTATATTGATATATACATATCTCTGAACCACCACTCATCTTCCCG
>NC_025688.1:192709-195951 GCF_000633955.1 Camelina sativa | reverse complement strand
TGTGCTGTAATTTGGTAAACACAAAACAACATTACTCTTATTCCCAACACACTGCATTCTTCTAAAGCTACTTTATCAAAACAGTAACGCATGCGGCATTTATACATACATATTTTTTTCGTTTGTTGAAATGTTAGCAACGAAAAAATGTATACATAGTTTTGATAAGAAAAGCTGGAAAAGTAAACTACGCTGAAAAAAGCTAGGAGATGAGGACAAAACAGAGCTAGGAGATGAGGACAAAACAGAGCATTACAAACTATCTCGTCAGTTATGCCAGCGTTCTGAAGCTTTGCATATTTGCTGGTGCCTTGATAGTGAAGACTGGTGATGATCTCGAATGGTCTTGTCCATGATGGTAATGAGGTGACTGTACGGGCTGTGCTCTTTATGGTGGCGTCTAGTGTTACGGTCTCTCCAAACNTAAGAGCCTCTCAGTTGACGAGTCTCTCTCATCTTACCGGGAGCCTTTAACACCGGACTCAGGGTGTAACATTGGGTCTCCAGATGAGAGCGGAGGAGATGAGAGATCATCAAAGAAGCCCAGATTGGTGAGAGGTGCAGCTGGTTATACACCTGATATTGTAGTGGCGCACCCAATACTAGAATCAGGCTTGAACGCTTCTTACCATCAGTCAGACCATGCTCTCGCCTTCGACCAGCCATCTACATCACTGCTTGGGGCTGAAGATCAGTTGGATAAGGTTTCAGCAGATAATCTTTGAGTTGTATCACATGGCATCTGTTGAGTGTACCACATGTAGTGTTGTCTATCCTAATCCTTATTAGTTAGGAGTTTCCTCTAGTGATGTCATCACTAGTTTTTAATTCTAGGTACTGTCATGAGCATGAAGAATGAATATGTCTATGTTGTGCTGTAATTTGGTAAACACAAAACAACATTACTCTTATTCCCAACACACTGCATTCTTCTAAAGCTACTTTATCAAAACAGTAACGCATGCGGCATTTATACATACATATTTTTTTCGTTTGTTGAAATGTTAGCAACGAAAAAATGTATACATAGTTTTGATAAGAAAAGCTGGAAAAGTAAACTACGCTGAAAAAAGCTAGGAGATGAGGACAAAACAGAGCTAGGAGATGAGGACAAAACAGAGCATTACAAACTATCTCGTCAGTTACGCCAGCGTTCTGAAGCTTTGCATATTTGCTGGTGCCTTGATAGTGAAGACTGGTGATGATCTCGAATGGTCTTGTCGATGATGGTAATGAGGTGACTGCACGGGCTGTGCTCTTTATGGTGGCGTCTAGTGTTACGGTCTCTCCAAACGTGGTATATTACAATGTGATATAGGTATAGAGGCTGAAATATTCCGTCATTAATCATAATGAGTTACACACATATTTATAGTACATAGGGAGACTAGGGTTACAATAATTACAAGATCCCTATTCGTATATTGATATATACATATCTCTGAACCACCACTCATCTTCCCGACCATGAGTCTCGCGTTTAAGCAGTTCCCTTTCCACAATCACTCTCCTTTCATGAAATCCAAGTAGCCATCAATAACATTCCCTTAGGCCGTGCAAGGCCATACAATGTCATGCAATGCATGCTAAGTCATAATATCTGCCCAGTATAGCAGTTGGCTGGTAGAAAGTTATCCCGCGCATCAATTCGAAGGTGTACCAAGGTATCTGTACAGATCCCAGTCCAGCCGCCGAGCCGCGTTTACTTTTCTCCAACCATACTGTCCGCACATGGACACTCCGGGTGGTACGCTGATCGGTAGGGAGGTAGCATGCACATCAGTTCAGTCGTATCACGGTGAACCTAGTGGTTCCCGATCCACTTCCGAGCCGCACCCCTTTTCCTCCGACCAACTGGACCAACCGAAGCATTATAAATACTTCTGCAGATGCAAATACCCCATCTCTCAGAACCCATAAGGTCGGTACTGTACCGTACCTCTTGACCCTCCACTCTTCCTTCCGAACTCTCGGTCTCGGAATATTTCTTCTTTATTTTATACTCGTTCTATCTCGAGTTTTTGTTGTGTTTTCCGTTTTCGATGGTGTGTTGGAATGAATGGCGCTGCCGTTCGGTCGTGTACGTTCGACCGTACCTGTTCGGTCACCACGTCCCACCATCCTGACCGTTCACAAGCTCCCTAGCTGACCTGCACACTGTCCACTACTGTAACGCCCCCGATCCGTCCTATGGCCAGACAGGCCAACGGACAGTCACAGAACACTACGATGGGAACTGCGCCAAGGTGGTCCAGTCGAGGGACGGAAGCAGGAGCTTCCTGACTGGTCCTCCCTAGCACAATTCCGCCTGCAACCGAGACTACTTAGGCTTTGCAACCCTTGCGGTCTGGTGCGTTGTGTTGGCCCGGACAAGGCTAGTACCATTTGAATCCACACAACCTAAACGAAAAACAACTTCATACTTTATTTATTTCATAAATAAGTTCAGAAAACATTTATACGAAAATGGCACCAAGCCTAAGGCCAAAAACACGATAAACTTTAAGTTTTACAAAAACAACAACTTGCAAAGGCAATACAACACTACACCTGCTAGCCTAACATCCCGTGCTCCCCCTAAGGCTTTTCCCACTAAGGTTACCTGCAAAACAATTTATGGAGTCTTGAGTGCTAATCACTCAGTGAGTTGAGGAACCTAACAAGAACCAGAACCCAACCCCAACCCCAACAAGCAAGAAAACAAACAAGCAAGCCTAAGCTAAACAAACATGCAAGACTAAGCTATCAACATGCAAGGCTAAGCTATCAAAATGCAAGACTAAGCTGTCAACATGCAAGGCTAAGCTATCAACATGAAAGGCTAAGCTATCAACATGCAAGACTAAGCTATCAACATGCAAGCAAACAATCAAACAATAAATCAGAGAAAGCATGCGGAAGATAATGAGCTAAACAAACAAATCTAGCAAGCAATCAAAACAATAACAACAATAAACTTGAATAAAAGAAATATTTTAAATT
Organism: Camelina sativa; assembly: GCF_000633955.1. Classification (NCBI taxonomy): domain Eukaryota; kingdom Viridiplantae; phylum Streptophyta; class Magnoliopsida; order Brassicales; family Brassicaceae; genus Camelina; species Camelina sativa. The sequence continues at coordinate 192,969 of NC_025688.1, read as the reverse complement.
TTTACTTTTATGGGCCTGGTATGCAAGCCTAATTAACTAGAGAAATATCTAGAGACTAAGCACTAAACATGCAAACCACTAGCAATAACATGCAACTTAAGAAACTAGAGTAAAATCTAGAGACTAAGCGCTAAGTACTAACATGCAATGCACTCAAGCAAACATGTAACAACAAACAAGCAACTTAAGTAACTAGAATAAAGGCTAGAGACTAAGCGCTAAATACTAACATGCAATGCACTCAAGCAAACATGCAACAA
>NC_025688.1:183881-191591 GCF_000633955.1 Camelina sativa | reverse complement strand
GTGAACCTAGTGGTTCCCGATCCACTTCCGAGCCGCACCCCTTTTCCTCCGACCAACTGGACCAACCGAAGCATTATAAATACTTCTGCAGATGCAAATACCCCATCTCTCAGAACCCATAAGGTCGGTACTGTACCGTACCTCTTGACCCTCCACTCTTCCTTCCGAACTCTCGGTCTCGGAATATTTCTTCTTTATTTTATACTCGTTCTATCTCGAGTTTTTGTTGTGTTTTCCGTTTTCGATGGTGTGTTGGAATGAATGGCGCTGCCGTTCGGTCGTGCACGTTCGACCGTACCTGTTCGGTCACCACGTCCCACCATCCTGACCGTTCACAAGCTCTCTAGCTGACCTGCACACTGTCCACTACTGTAACGCCCCCGATCCGTCCTATGGCCAGACAGGCCAACGGACAGTCACATAACGCTACGATGGGAACTGCGCCGAGGTGGTCCAGTCGAGGGACGAAAGCAGGAGCTTCCTGACCGGTCCTCCTTAGCACAATCCCGCCTGCAACCGAGACTACTTAGGCTTTGCAACCCTCGCGGTCTGGTGCGTTGTGTTGGCCCGGACAAGGCTAGTACCATTTGAATCCACACAACCTAAACGAAAAACAACTTCATACTTTATTTATTTCATAAATAAGTTCAGAAAACATTTATACGAAAATGGCACCAAGCCTAAGGCCAAAAACACGATAAACTTTAAGTTTTACAAAAACAACAACTTGCAAAGGCAATACAACACTACACCTGCTAGCCTAACATCCCGTGCTCCCCCTAAGGCTTTTCCCACTAAGGTTACCTGCAAAACAATTTATGGAGTCTTGAGTGCTAATCACTCAGTGAGTTGAGGAACCTAACAAGNTGGAATATTTCTTCTTTATTTTATACTCGTTCTATCTCGAGTTTTTGTTGTGTTTTCTGTTTTCGATGGTGTGTTGGAATGAATGGCGCTGCCGTTCGGTCGTGTACGTTCGACCGTACCTGTTCGGTCACCATGTCCCACCATCCTGACCGTTCACAAGCTCCCTAGCTGACCTGCACACTGTCCACTACTCTAACGCCCCCGATCCGTCCTATGGCCAGACAGGCCAACGGACAGTCACAGAACACTACGATGGGAACTGCGCCAAGGTGGTCCAGTCGAGGGACGGAAGCAGGAGCTTCCTGACTGGTCCTCCCTAGCACAATTCCGCCTGCAACCGAGACTACTTAGGCTTTGCAACCCTTGCGGTCTGGTGCGTTGTGTTGGCCCGGACAAGGCTAGTACCATTTGAATCCACACAACCTAAACGAAAAACAACTTCATACTTTATTTATTTCATAAATAAGTTCAGAAAACATTTATACGAAAATGGCACCAAGCCTAAGGCCAAAAACACGATAAACTTTAAGTTTTACAAAAACAACAACTTGCAAAGGCAATACAACACTACACCTGCTAGCCTAACATCCCGTGCTCCCCCTAAGGCTTTTCCCACTAAGGTTACCTGCAAAACAATTTATGGAGTCTTGAGTGCTAATCACTCAGTGAGTTGAGGAACCTAACAAGAACCAGAACCCAACCCCAACCCCAACAAGCAAGAAAACAAACAAGCAAGCCTAAGCTAAACAAACATGCAAGACTAAGCTATCAACATGCAAGGCTAAGCTATCAAAATGCAAGACTAAGCTGTCAACATGCAAGGCTAAGCTATCAACATGAAAGGCTAAGCTATCAACATGCAAGACTAAGCTATCAACATGCAAGCAAACAATCAAACAATAAATCAGAGAAAGCATGCGGAAGATAATGAGCTAAACAAACAAATCTAGCAAGCAATCAAAACNCGCCAGCGTTCTGAAGCTTTGCATATTTGCTGGTGCCTTGATAGTGAAGACTGGTGATGATCTCGAATGGTCTTGTCGATGATGGTAATGAGGTGACTGCACGGGCTGTGCTCTTTATGGTGGCGTCTAGTGTTACGGTCTCTCCAAACGTGGTATATTACAATGTGATATAGGTATAGAGGCTGAAATATTCCGTCATTAATCATAATGAGTTACACACATATTTATAGTACATAGGGAGACTAGGGTTACAATAATTACAAGATCCCTATTCGTATATTGATATATACATATCTCTGAACCACCACTCATCTTCCCGACCATGAGTCTCGCGTTTAAGCAGTTCCCTTTCCACAATCACTCTCCTTTCATGAAATCCAAGTAGCCATCAATAACATTCCCTTAGGCCGTGCAAGGCCATACAATGTCATGCAATGCATGCTAAGTCATAATATCTGCCCAGTATAGCAATTGGCTGGTAGAAAGTTATCCCGCGCATCAATTCGACGGTGTACCAAGGTATCTGTACAGATCCCAGTCCAGCCGCCGAGCCGCGTTTACTTTTCTCCAACCATACTGTCCGCACATGGACACTCCGGGTGGTACGCTGATCGGTAGGGAGGTAGCATGCACATCAGTTCAGTCGTATCACGGTGAACCTAGTGGTTCCCGATCCACTTCCGAGCCGCACCCCTTTTCCTCCGACCAACTGGACCAACCGAAGCATTATAAATACTTCTGCAGATGCAAATACCCCATCTCTCAGAACCCATAAGGTCGGTACTGTACCGTACCTCTTGACCCTCCACTCTTCCTTCCGAACTCTCGGTCTCGGAATATTTCTTCTTTATTTTATACTCGTTCTATCTCGAGTTTTTGTTGTGTTTTCCGTTTTCGATGGTGTGTTGGAATGAATGGCGCTGCCGTTCGGTCGTGTACGTTCGACCGTACCTGTTCGGTCACCACGTCCCACCATCCTGACCGTTCACAAGCTCCCTAGCTGACCTGCACACTGTCCACTACTGTAACGCCCCCGATCCGTCCTATGGCCAGACAGGCCAACGGACAGTCACAGAACACTACGATGGGAACTGCGCCAAGGTGGTCCAGTCGAGGGACGGAAGCAGGAGCTTCCTGACTGGTCCTCCCTAGCACAATTCCGCCTGCAACCGAGACTACTTAGGCTTTGCAACCCTTGCGGTCTGGTGCGTTGTGTTGGCCCGGACAAGGCTAGTACCATTTGAATCCACACAACCTAAACGAAAAACAACTTCATACTTTATTTATTTCATAAATAAGTTCAGAAAACATTTATACGAAAATGGCACCAAGCCTAAGGCCAAAAACACGATAAACTTTAAGTTTTACAAAAACAACAACTTGCAAAGGCAATACAACACTACACCTGCTAGCCTAACATCCCGTGCTCCCCCTAAGGCTTTTCCCACTAAGGTTACCTGCAAAACAATTTATGGAGTCTTGAGTGCTAATCACTCAGTGAGTTGAGGAACCTAACAAGAACCAGAACCCAACCCCAACCCCAACAAGCAAGAAAACAAACAAGCAAGCCTAAGCTAAACAAACATGCAAGACTAAGCTATCAACATGCAAGGCTAAGCTATCAAAATGCAAGACTAAGCTGTCAACATGCAAGGCTAAGCTATCAACATGAAAGGCTAAGCTATCAACATGCAAGACTAAGCTATCAACATGCAAGCAAACAATCAAACAATAAATCAGAGAAAGCATGCGGAAGATAATGAGCTAAACAAACAAATCTAGCAAGCAATCAAAACAATAACAACAATAAACTTGAATAAAAGAAATATTTTAAATTTTTACTTTTATGGGCCTGGTATGCAAGCCTAATTAACTAGAGAAATATCTAGAGACTAAGCACTAAACATGCAAACCACTAGCAATAACATGCAACTTAAGAAACTAGAGTAAAATCTAGAGACTAAGCGCTAAGTACTAACATGCAATGCACTCAAGCAAACATGTAACAACAAACAAGCAACTTAAGTAACTAGAATAAAGGCTAGAGACTAAGCGCTAAATACTAACATGCAATGCACTCAAGCAAACATGCAACAANTATACATATCTCTGAACCACCACTCATCTTCCCGACCATGAGTCTCGCGTTTAAGCAGTTCCCTTTCCACAATCACTCTCCTTTCATGAAATCCAAGTAGCCATCAATAACATTCCCTTAGGCCGTGCAAGGCCATACAATGTCATGCAATGCATGCTAAGTCATAATATCTGCCCAGTATAGCAATTGGCTGGTAGAAAGTTATCCCGCGCATCAATTCGACGGTGTACCAAGGTATCTGTACAGATCCCAGTCCAGCCGCCGAGCCGCGTTTACTTTTCTCCAACCATACTGTCCGCACATGGACACTCCGGGTGGTACGCTGATCGGTAGGGAGGTAGCATGCACATCAGTTCAGTCGTATCACGGTGAACCTAGTGGTTCCCGATCCACTTCCGAGCCGCACCCCTTTTCCTCCGACCAACTGGACCAACCGAAGCATTATAAATACTTCTGCAGATGCAAATACCCCATCTCTCAGAACCCATAAGGTCGGTACTGTACCGTACCTCTTGACCCTCCACTCTTCCTTCCGAACTCTCGGTCTCGGAATATTTCTTCTTTATTTTATACTCGTTCTATCTCGAGTTTTTGTTGTGTTTTCCGTTTTCGATGGTGTGTTGGAATGAATGGCGCTGCCGTTCGGTCGTGTACGTTCGACCGTACCTGTTCGGTCACCACGTCCCACCATCCTGACCGTTCACAAGCTCCCTAGCTGACCTGCACACTGTCCACTACTGTAACGCCCCCGATCCGTCCTATGGCCAGACAGGCCAACGGACAGTCACAGAACACTACGATGGGAACTGCGCCAAGGTGGTCCAGTCGAGGGACGGAAGCAGGAGCTTCCTGACTGGTCCTCCCTAGCACAATTCCGCCTGCAACCGAGACTACTTAGGCTTTGCAACCCTTGCGGTCTGGTGCGTTGTGTTGGCCCGGACAAGGCTAGTACCATTTGAATCCACACAACCTAAACGAAAAACAACTTCATACTTTATTTATTTCATAAATAAGTTCAGAAAACATTTATACGAAAATGGCACCAAGCCTAAGGCCAAAAACACGATAAACTTTAAGTTTTACAAAAACAACAACTTGCAAAGGCAATACAACACTACACCTGCTAGCCTAACATCCCGTGCTCCCCCTAAGGCTTTTCCCACTAAGGTTACCTGCAAAACAAATTATGGAGTCTTGAGTGCTAATCACTCAGTGAGTTGAGGAACCTAACAAGAACCAAAACCCAACCCCAACCCCAACAAGCAAGCAAACAAACAAGCAAGACTAAGCTAAACAAACATGCAAGACTAAGCTATCAACATGCAAGGCTAAGCTATCAACATGCAAGACTAAGCTATCAACATGCAAGGCTAAGCTATCAACATGAAAGGCTAAGCTATCAACATGCAAGCAAACAATCAAACAATAAATCAGAGAAAGCATGCGGAAGATAATGAGCTAAGCAAACAAATCTAGCAAGCAATCAAAACAATAACAACAATAAACTTGAATAAAAGAAATATTTTAAATAAGTTTTAATTTTATGGGCCTGGTATGCTTCCTCCTTCCTTTTTCAACAACTTTGTGAACACCCGCGCTGCAGCCACAAAGGTACGCTACCGGAATATCACCTAAAGCTATACCGTTGCGTAGACAACTTCGGCCACGGTAGCGAGCCTAGTAACCTCCAAGCTCTTCGTGCCAGGCCCAACAACTCACGAACATGAAATAATGAACGCGGCTGCATGCTGGTATAGATTCATCCTGAAGACAGCCATACCCAAGTCTTAATATGCTAGCTAGAATTTGTCGTGGACATAACGCATTAAGACCTCAACAATTGATACCTTGAGTTTATATGGTTTTTAAAACACATAAATTTACAAGTATCTTACCAATTTTAACCTCTCTGGCACTAGAACCATTTTGTATGGGCCTTTCGCCTCGTGCACGATCTAGTACCGAGACTAACCTCTTAGCAAGTGTAATTAAACAAGAAAATCAATCAAGAAATTCAAGTTAAATGCAGCTACACTAACATGCAATGCACACAAGCAACATGCAACAAGAAACAAGAAACATGCAAGCCTAATTAACTAGAGAAATATCTAGAGACTAAGCACTAAACATGCAAACCACCAGCAATAACATGCAACTTAAGAAACTAGAGTAAAATCTAGAGACTAAGCNGGTATGGTCACGGATGATTCTGCGGTACGACACGAACGACTCTGCGGTATGCGGTACAGTCCATGGTACGTGGCACGGTACATGGTACAGTACCATCGTCGGTCTCTCGGCCATCTCTCAAACCATCCACATTCTCTCGGACACTTCTTCGACAATTCTTCTACCTTCCTTCCTTGCCTTCTTTCCAAGTCCTTTCCAGGTCCTTTGGTCATGGGTTTTTATTTTAATTTTACCCTGTAGTGAGGGTCAATACAACTACCGTCCAGCTGGTCGAGCTGGGTTGAGCTTNTTAAATACTAACATGCAATGCACTCAAGCAAACATGCAACAAAACAAGCAACTTAAGTAACTAGAATAAAATCTAGAGACTAAGAGCTAGACGCAACCTCACTATNTCGTTGTTCCATACTTGGCACGCTTCCCTCAATGTCCGAGCTACCGAGTAGCTCCTTCCCCACCTGTTCGAGATCTCCCTGCCATCTCGAACTAAGTCACGGCCCGTGATCCTATTCAGGATCGCGGGCGTTACAATTGGGAACAACTTGGTATAGGATCGCGGGCGTTACAATTGGGAACAGCTTGGTGTGGTGGTTGGATTTGTGCTGGTTGTGTCTGAGTTTTGGGTCACAACTCATTTTGTGGTCGAGCAGTAGGCTCAATGGATTGAGGGTGTGGCTTAGTCTTGGGTCTCGACTCATTGTTAGGAGGAGCAGTGGGCTCCGAGATTGTAGAAGGAGAAGAGGAAGTTAGAGGAGGCGATACCTGAGGGTGCTGACGGGATGATGGTGACGATGGCAAGTGAAGATCGGTGTTGGAGGGTATCAAACTCGGAGTTGAAGAAGACGGGGTTGACAACGGACCAGAGACAGCCAAAGAAAGAGTGGGTCGTGATGATGATTGGGATGTTGTTGGGCCGTGGACTTGTGTTGGACATGAGAATTTGCTGATGGGCCTTGAGTTTGACCCACACTTTTATCACGTCGTTGATAAGTGTAGAGAAGAGGAGGTCGAGACAATGGCAAAGACGATGGTGGTGAAGAAGAAGGTTGAGACGGTGGTAGTTGCACTATCAACAGAGCCACCCGAATCAAGGTGACTTACAACGTAAAAGACGGTGCACCAATACTCAATATAGGATGTACAGGACGGTCCGATACCATTTCACGAAACTGGAAGACATGTTCAACGAATTGAATATGACAAGAAGTATATATGCAGCCAGACGGGATGTGAAAGCAATAGTATACACTTTGAGTAGCTGAGTAGCCAAGGAAAACACACCCTTGAGAGCGATCAAAAAGCTTATGTTGTGTATAGGGACAAAGCCACAAAAATCACAAACACCCAAATACCTGAAGCTTCTCATAATTTGGTGTTGTTGAAATATCTTATGAAACGGTGACTAAATAACAAGAACTGGAGTTGGCATCCGGTTGATTTTGTAAACAACAGTGGCAACCTTCAGTAGTGATGCCATTGACATGAGAGTAAGACCTGTTTCCACAATGTGACAATCCTTTCGCTCAGATTGATGTTCATATATTTTACCTTGTTTTCCCTTAATATATTCACATCTTTTGCATCTTTTGC
>NC_025688.1:182064-183037 GCF_000633955.1 Camelina sativa | reverse complement strand
AGCTTGGTGTGGTGGTTGGATTTGTGCTGGTTGTGTCTAAGTTTTGGGTCACAACTCATTTTGTGGTCGAGCAGTAGGCTCAATGGATCGAGGGTGTGGCTTAGTCTTGGGTCTCGACTCATTGTTAGGAGGAGCAGTGGGCTCCGAGATTGTAGAAGGAGAAGAGGAAGTTAGAGGAGGCGATACCTGAGGGTGCTGACGGGATGATGGTGACGATGGCAAGTGAAGATCGGTGTCGGAGGGTATCAAACTCGGAGTTGAAGAAGACGGGGTTGACAACGGACCAGAGACAGCCAAAGAAAGAGTGGGTCGTGATGATGATTGGGATGTTGTTGGGCCGTGGACTTGTGTTGGACATGAGAATTTGCTGATGGGCCTTGAGTTTGACCCACACTTTTATCACGTCGTTTATAAGTGTAGAGAAGAGGAGGTCGAGACAATGGCAAAGACGATGGTGGTGAAGAAGAAGGTTGAGACGGTGGTAGTTGCACTATCAACGGAGCCACCCGAATCAAGGTGACTTACAGCGTAAAAGACGGTGCACCAATACTCAATATAGGATGTACAGGACGGTCCAATACCATTTCACGTGACGGGAAGACATGTTCAACGAATTGAATATGACAAGAAGTATATATGCGGCCAGACGGGATGTGAAAGCAATAGTATACACTTTGAGTAGCTGAGTAGCCAAGGAAAACACACCCTTGAGAGCGATCAAAAAGTTTATGTTGTGTATAGGGACAAAGCCACAAAAATCACAAACACCCAAATAACTGAAGCTTCTCATAATTTGGTGTTGTTGAAATATCTTATGAAACGGTGACTAAATAACAAGAACTGGAGTTGGCATCCGGTTGATTTTGTAAACAACAGTGGCAACCTTCAGTAGTGATGCCATTGACATGAGAGTAAGACCTGTTTCCACAATGTGACAATCCTTTCGCTCAGATTGATGTTCATATATTTTACC
>NC_025688.1:179353-179461 GCF_000633955.1 Camelina sativa | reverse complement strand
TAGATCACCTTGATGAGTTTGACAGAATATGTGGACTCACAAAAATAAATGGAGTAAGTGTAGATGGGTTCAAGTTAAGGCTATTCCCATTTTCCCTTGGAGACAAAG
>NC_025688.1:178927-179253 GCF_000633955.1 Camelina sativa | reverse complement strand
ACTGGAAGAAGAAAAGGAGACTCGCGGTCCAGCTCGACCCCCCCACTGGAGCACGTACTCGACCGAGTCCGGGTTGATTCCCATCGTCGAGCTGCCCCAATCTCCACCTCCAAGTCATCAGCAAGACCCCAACTACACTTTTGACAGCATGCAAGAGGATGTGGACAGTTTCTTCTCCAATCCTTGAGGTACCACTATCACCTTCCCTTGTAAATACCATAGCATTTGATATTGTGTTTTGTTTTCGATCTTGAATCCTCTTACAAATTTCTTTCACACAGAGGACTGTGTGATTTAAGTTTGGGGGAGGGTTTGAGATAGCATTT
>NC_025688.1:177076-177554 GCF_000633955.1 Camelina sativa | reverse complement strand
AGTCTTGTTTGGTTTGAGATGTATTGCTTAATGCCTGCTTGTGTAGATTCTTTACTTTGTGAGAACAAGTCTAGAATTGCATAGGTTTGATTGTTTCGTGCCATGAGAGTGGATTAAACTTTTCTTAGAATAGTATGTCTAGAGATCAGCTCAAAGTTTGCTTGAGATTTGTTGACCAAGTTAGATAACCACAATGATTAGCTCAGCCCATGAATCCCTCCTCAAGGCCTTCTTTGTTTATTGAAATCTTAGTCTAAATATCATTGCTTGCTTGTTGTTTGATTAGTTTTAGCATTGCTCTGTTTTTCTTGTGTTGCTCTGTTTTCACGTTTAAGTCTAGCTCGACCACGTACTCGACCTACACTCGGTCGAGTGCTGCTCGAGTTCATCCCCAGAACTTGTGTTTTTGATTTGTGATTGTCTTGTTTCATTCCTGTTTCATTTCCATTGCATTCACGTAGTTTCCTGTTCATTACTT
>NC_025688.1:172438-174646 GCF_000633955.1 Camelina sativa | reverse complement strand
CCATGAGAGTGGATTAAACATGTCTTAGAAATATATGTCTAGAGATTAGCTCAAGTTGTTTGAGATTTGTTGACCAAGTTAGATGACCTCAATCATAGTCCAGCCCATGAATCCCTCCTCAAGACCTTCCTTGTTTATTGATTTCTTAGCTTAAATCCTGTTGTTTGATCGTTGTTTGATTCGTTTTGGTATTGCTCTGTTTTTCTTGTGTTGCTCTGTTTTGCGTATTTGTCCAGCTCGACCCTGCACTTGATCAGCACTCGATCGAGTGCTTGCTCGAGTTCCAACCCAGAACTTGTGTTTATGATTTGTGTTTGTCCTGTTTCACTCTAGTTGCATTTCTGTTCCATTTGCATTTAGCTCCTAGTTCTTGTAGTTTTACTTTCTGCATTTTACATTTCATTATAGGATTGTTAGTGACAAACAACCTTTACATCTGGCTTGACTTAGACTCATATGCACATCTTGATTGATCACAAACACTCAAATTGGATTGACACCTCTTATACTACAATTGCATACGGGGAATTGAAACACCCTGCCATCCATTCATTCATAAGTCATCATTTCATACATCATTCATCACCACACCCACAAAAAGACTTGTTTCACAGATAAACCGTTATGTTCTGGAGTTTGAGGCGGCAAAGTAAGATGTGTAATGCCATGTGTCGAGAGAAGCTATTGCAGAGCCACAAACTCGCCTCCATTTTCGGTAAAAAAGGTTATAATTCGTGTTTGGAATTGATTTTCAACAAGTGCTTTGAAAGTGAGGAACACGCCTTTGACATCACACTTGCGTTGGAGGGGATACAAGCATGTATAACATGTGAAATTGTCAACAAGAACAAAATAGAATTTGTAGTTTTGAGTGGAGAGAATTGGAGAAATTCAAACATTAGAGAGAAGATACTCAAGTGGGTGATTGGAGGTTATAGAAGAGTTTGGAAATGGCAACTTATGACTTTTTTTTATAAGACAATCTGAGCAAGATAAGTGATTTTGAGTAGAAAAAGCAATAGGAAGAGAAAAAGTAGAAATAATTATTTTTAAAAATAGGGGGAGAAGGATGCCCAAAGCGTGAATGCCATGAAACGAGACTTGTTATTGGACCAGAAGAACATAACATTGCCACAACCCTCAGATTTGTCATTGGCCAGACATACAACCCTCTATCAGTTCGGCCTTGGAGTAATGGGACCCCGTACTCAGTTCCTTCACCTGAAAGAAGGCAATAAAGAAATGAACGGAAACACGGTTAGCGTTACAAAGACGATATACAGAAATAAGGTTCTTATGTATATTAGGAACAAATAAAACCTTATCCAATTTTTAAGTTCTAGTTTGAGAAGGAAGAAGCATGTAACCCATGTGAGTGATGGACATAGTAGATCCATTGATATAGTATTTTTACTTCAATTAAATTATCAATCCACAATCTGCATTAATCAACTCACTAAGAGTACACAAAGATGCTTAATCTAAACTTAAAACAGGAATTGGTTTATTGTAACAGTCTTAACTAACAAAAAAGATTAAAGAAAGAAAAGAAAACAAAATCAAAACAATGCAAACCCAAAACAAACAAGGACACAACTAAGAACAGATTTGAAATCAAATTTAAACAAGTGAACCTTGGGAAAGGTAAATGACTTGGAAGATAGCTAAACAATCCTTGATATCTAAGCAAATAATCAAGAATATTCCTTAGCCTAAGAACACTTATGTAAATCAATTCACTTCCATGATAAAAATACTATGCAAATCAAGCAATAATCAACAATTTCCAAAGGCAATCACAAGATAAGCATGCATTAAAATCAAGACTTTATACCACTAAACACCCTAATCATCAATTTCCATTGGTTAGGAATGAAAAGCTCTTGGATAGTTTGATTCAGGAATTTCATCAAACACCTTCTGGGCATGGAAATCCTAATATCAAGATTCAAGCTTAATCAAGGCTATCCAGCATTATTAACACTAAACAAGATAGGAAACTCATAAATAAAGCCTTAGACATCAAAGATCATTCATTTATCTCCCTAATCTACCTAGCCCAAAGTTCTAGAGATCTACTCACTCATCATCATGATCACACAAAGGAAAGAGTTTGATCTTTGTGAAATCATAATAAGAGATTATAGATTAGGAGAAATAAATAAGAACTTGATATTAAAAACTTAGAAGTACTCAATCTTTCAACAA
>NC_025688.1:164400-171532 GCF_000633955.1 Camelina sativa | reverse complement strand
ATTCAAGCTTAATCAAGGCTATCCAGCATTATTAACACTAAACAAGATAGGAAACTCATAAATAAAGCCTTAGACATCAAAGATCATTCATTTATCTCCCTAATCTACCTAGCCCAAAGTTCTAGAGATCTACTCACTCATCATCATGATCACACAAAGGAAAGAGTTTGATCTTTGTGAAATCATAATAAGAGATTATAGATTAGGAGAAATAAATAAGAACTTGATATTAAAAACTTAGAAGTACTCAATCTTTCAACAAACCAAGAGTAAGAAAGCTTAAGAACCCTAAAAAGCTGCTAAACAAAAGATAAAACAAAGAGAAGTCTCCCCTTAATATGGTTAGAGTATTTATAGGAAAATAGAAAAGGACCCGGGTCAACCCAAAACAAACTGGGTCAAACGCGGAATAAACCAAAAACAAGTGTGGACTAAGGCGGCTTCGGGTACAGCTTGACCGATTGGCAAGGCCGATGGTGTCAACCGGTCACCTTCTGGCTGATGGGAGTGGCCGCTGATGGTCCCTGATGCTTCATCTGATCGAGAAAACCAGGGAGTTTCTGGCCGATGGTGGTGGCCGATTGGGACAGCCGGGCAGCTTCTGGCCGATGGTGGTGGCCGCTGATGGCTCCTGTCCTTGGCGTGGAGGATTCGATCGGCAGGCTGTTGGCCGATGATCTTGGCTGTGGGTGTCTATTGTCCTTCATCGCCTTGAGCTCGATCGGCCAAGGTTTGGCCGCGTCAAGTGACCGATGGCTGCACACAACCAACGTTTGGCCGATGATCTTGGCCGTGTGTGGTTCCTGGTCTTGTCACTTCTCCAACTTCACTCCTCTTTGGTGCTTTGCATCAAAACAAGTCCAAATGCTCCAAATGTGGTGAGGTTACTCCAAGAACCTGAGAAATAACACACTAGATGCAAATGCTTCTAAAAAACCTAGAATGAAAAGATTATGCATCAAAACTATCCAAAACAAGGCTTAAAAGCCAACAAAAACACAAGATATCATCCATCAACAATTACGACATCATCACCACCAGTGTAGGGCTGGTCCAGCGAGAGGTTGTTAAGGTCGGAAGTAATGTGGTGTGTTGCGCCAGAGTTGACGATGGCGGCCATGTTAGCCCTAGGTTACCATTGAGTGAAGGGGATATTGTTGCGAGGTGATGCAACAGCCTATTGGTGTTTACAAGCTACTGGAATGCAAGTGTGATGTTAGTAATGTTTTCTAGAAGGTTCTTTTATTATTTGGTTTTGGTAGGAAACATGCCAAGTATGGGAAAAAGGATTGAACAACACTCAACCAGCTGCCGACTAGCTACGCACAGCTCGACGATCACTCGACTAGCTGTTGGCCAGCTAGGGCCAGCTCGACCAGCTGCCAGTCAACTACTAATAGCTCGGCCAGCTGCCAAGGAGAAACCTAGCTCAACCAGTTGGACGGTGGTTGACACTGTAAAGGTCAGCTGGGGAGCTCGTGAGCGGTCAGGTTGGAGGGATGCAGTGATCGAATAGGCATGGGCGAACGTGCACGACCAAACGGAAGTGAACGTATGGTTCTGTCAGATAGGTGCCTTTTGCGGCCTAGACTTCGGCCATGACCCTATTTATACAGGGCGCGACCTTCATTCCAAACACACCATTGGAAACAAAAAACACAACAAAAACTTGAAAAGAACGAGTATAAAATAGAGAAGAAGGTTTCCGAGGCCAAGAGTTCGACAAGTAAGGTTTGAGGGTCGGAGATACGGTACATTACCGACCATATGGGTTCTAAGGGATGGGGTAGTTGCATCTACATGAACATATATACTGCTTCGGGTTGTCCAACTGGTTGGAGGAAAGGGGGTGCGGCTCATAAGTGGATCGGGAACCACCAGGTTCACCGTGAGCCGACCAAACTGATGCGCATGCTACCTCCCTACCGAATAACGTACCACCCGTAGTGTCCATGTAGGGACGGTATGGTCAGAGAAAAGTAAACGCGGCTCGACGGTTGGACAGGGATCTGTATAGATACCTTGGTACACCGTCGAACTGATGCACGGGATAACTCTCTACCGACCAACTGCCGTACTGGATGGCTATTATTACTGAGTATGCATTGCATGACAGTGTACGACCTAAGGGAAATGTTATTGATGGCTACTTGGATTTCAGGGAAGGAGAGTGATCGTGGAAACAGAATTTCTTAGGCGCGAGACTCATGGTCGGGAAGATGAGTGGTGGTGTTAAGGGTAGCTAGGATCGATTATAGAGCTTGTAGTAGCTTATATGGAAAATTATAAGTTGTATCGAATCCTTTGATTAATTAATACAACACCTGATTGTTTGCTTTACTCTAAGTTTAAATCATATAGACTCTAAGTATTGAATCTCAGAATGTGCGAATGAACTTTTTTTAAGGAATGGACAATAAAATATGACTAAGTAGAGAGTAAGGGACGAGAGAACCTCACCAGCCATAGAATGTACGCGGTTGGGGTCTTTCAAGTTGGTATCAGAGCATGCTTGGTTCTAGGACTGGTAGAGCGGGTTTTGGGTATCACCAATCATCGACTTAATGGGATCTCATGGAAGTTGTTCTTACTGCTAGCGGTTTAGTTAACTTAACTGTGACTAAAGTGCATGAGTTTTGCAGATGGGTAAGAGCAACAAGGAAAATAGGAAGAAGACAAGGGGCTGGCTGATGAGACCATTGACGCCACAAAGACAGTAGTAAACGTGGGGGCAGGGAACACGAACGCCCAGAAACCAACCGGACCTGTGGCTAGGGAGAAGCAACCGGATAATGATATTCCGGAAAGTAGTGGTGCAACTGACGCAAATGGGCAACCAAATGTGGTTCCATCGTCCCAAGAGCAATGGGAGATGATGAAGGGATTGATGGCACAGTTGGACGTGCTCACAAAGGCATTGGTACCGGATCATGTGGTACCAGCGGTGCGTAGCAAGATTGTTACGGAGACCACCGAAGTAAGTCCTGAAGATTCTCCGAAAAAGAGAAGGGATTACTTTGATACGTTGGAGTATGTCACGAGACTGAGGACAAAACATTTTTAGTGAGTTCGGTCTGATCATGGCTGATGAGTGGAGGAGTAAACTTGTATGAAGTTTTAATTCCACTCGCTGCACGGAGGAGTATCAAAAGGACATTGCCATCCATTTCCTTGAAGAGAAATCCCATAACTGGTGGTTGATGGTTGTGTTACGAACAGTTAGTAAAGTCCTAACCATTGCAAATTTTGAGGCGGAATTCAACGAGAAATTCTTTCCCGCAGAGGCATGGGACCGACTGGAAAGTGCGTACCTGAACCTGGTACAAGGGAATATGATGGTGCGTGCATATGATGTTGAATTCAGACGCCTTAGGTGCTAAGTTGGGAAGAATATTGAGGATGAGAAATGATGAGACCATGGACAGCTCAACCAAAGAACATGGACGTGAGGAGCAGCTTGAACCAGAGGAAGCATCGGAGGAGTACCTTGTACCAGCGGAAGCAGCGGAGGAAGCATTGATTGTCCCGGCGGGTCCTCTAACAAGGTCACGGTCAAAGAGGTTCAACCAAGCCATCAATGGAATACTTATGGAGTTGGACAAGAAGCTAGAAGACGTGGCTCAAACCACTTTCACAATGATCACAGCTCAAGGTGCTCGGTAAAGGGTAAAGTGTTGCTTATGCACTCTTTTTCCCTTGTCAAGTTTTGTCCCATTGGGTTTTCTTGACAAGGTTTTTAATGAGGCCTAAGTAACATTTTCAAGCCCCCTTTTTCTCTATCTCTTTTGCATTTATTGCTTTTGTAATTTCCAAGACATTGTGCATAAGCTTGCATGAGTGTGGACTCTTGTATGAGCTCGACCTCTTGCATGATCTACACTTGTCTTCTCTTCTCTCCTCTTCTCCTTCGTCCTCCCTTCTCTATTTAAAGTCCATGTATTTCTCATTTGCAAACCATTAAACATTTCAATCAAAAATCTTCTTTCTACTTGTTTGATCAGAGAAGTGTGTAGTATCTTCTCAACTTGTTTACTTCTTAGTGTGTCATATCTAAGTTGTAATCAAGCCTGTAGTCTAAGAGATCCCCATATCTCTTAGAAGTACACTTCATTCTCCCCTTCAATCCGCTGCAAATCCACCTTTTCACCTTATTCGTCGTTCATGTCTCCATTCCGCTGCATCTTCAACCCATTCATCTTCATCATTTCGTTCATCCCTCTTCAAGACCTTGCAAAGTGTGTCCTTGGGCATAGATCCTCGCCTAGGAGTCTATCATGTGGTATCAGAGCCACTTTGCAACCAGGTTTTGAGATTCCAATCGTCACTTTTTATTTTTTTTAAGATCTGTTATCTATCTTGAGAGAATTTTATAAAATGTTTTCCTCATTCAAAAATTACAAAATCAACTTTTTTTGAACCAGAAAAGAGTCTAGTATTTTTGAAAATTGATTTGAGAATTTTGGTTTTGTTTTAATATTTGTCCCAGATTCGTTTCCATTGGCGTGTATTTGGAACTTTTTACTTGTGGATCTTTGTCTTCTTTGCAGGTACCATGGTAACTTCGGAAGAGGAAGAGTCTTCTACATCTAGTCTTGAAAGGAGGATCCTTAAATCTGTCACAACAGCCATGGCAACCATGCTTGATGCAAAACTTGGTGCTCTTCACTTGAATCAAACCAACCTAGGAGCAAATCAACAGCAAAGGCAAAACCAGGAGGAACCAAGGCCAAACGATGAGACAAGAGATTACTACAGTCACGCCTCCTCTCACAGCAGTCAACGTAGACGACGATGAGACAGACCGCAACCTAGAGATCCTTTGGGAGGTCTAAAGTTCAAGATTCCTGCCTTCCATGGAACCAGCAACCCGGATACTTACTTGGAGTGGGAGCAGAAAATTGAGTTAGTCTTCATTTGTCAAGGGTTCACTGAGGACCACAAGGTTAAAGTTGCTGCTACTGAGTTCTACAACGATGCCTTAAGTTGGTGGGATCAACTTGTTACCAGCCGGAGACGTACCAGAGATACACTGATCGAAACATGGAACCAGCTGAAAATTGTCATGCGAAGAAGATTTGTGCCGAGTTACTATCACCGTGATCTTCATCAGAGATTGAGGAATTTGGTTCAAGGAAGCAAGTCAGTAGAGGAGTACTTCAAGGAAATGGAAACCCTTATGCTAAGAGCCGATATTCAAAAAGATGGTGAAGCTGTTATGTCACGATTCATGGGAGGTCTCAACCGAGAAATCCAGCACTATGTGGAAATTGAGGAANTACACTTCATTCTCCCCTTCAATCCGCTGCAAATCCACCTTTTCACCTTATTCGTCGTTCATGTCTCCATTCCGCTGCATCTTCAACCCATTCATCTTCATCATTTCGTTCATCCCTCTTCAAGACCTTGCAAAGTGTGTCCTTGGGCATAGATCCTCGCCTAGGAGTCTATCATGTGGTATCAGAGCCACTTTGCAACCAGGTTTTGAGATTCCAATCGTCACTTTTTATTTTTTTTAAGATCTGTTATCTATCTTGAGAGAATTTTATAAAATGTTTTCCTCATTCAAAAATTACAAAATCAACTTTTTTTGAACCAGAAAAGAGTCTAGTATTTTTGAAAATTGATTTGAGAATTTTGGTTTTGTTTTAATATTTGTCCCAGATTCGTTTCCATTGNAGCGAGTGTTCCAACAAAAGAATCATGATCCTTAAAGATAATGGCGAAGTAGAATCTGAAGAAGAGCGTTCGGAAAACGACTCAATGGAAGAGGGTTCGGAAGCCCCANCTTCTACATCTAGTCTTGAAAGGAGGATCCTTAAATCTGTCACAACAGCCATGGCAACCATGCTTGATGCAAAACTTGGTGCTCTTCACTTGAATCAAACCAACCTAGGAGCAAATCAACAGNCAAAGGGAAAACTTGTTCCACACGCGATGCTTAGTCAAAGATAAGGTATACAGTTTAATTATTGATGCTGGTAGTTATACTAACGTTGCAAGCAGGACTATGGTTGAGAAGCTTGGCCTAGAAGTGCTTAAACATACGAAACCATATGCGCTACAATGGCTCAATGAAATTGGTGAGATGTCCGTCAAGGAGCAAGTCAAGGTGCCGCTTTCAATTGGTAAGTATCAGGACGAGATCATATGCGACATATTACCAATGGACGCTAGCCACATTCTTCTTGGACGACCATGGCAATCAGACCGACAAGTTCACCACGATGGTTTCACCAATCGACACACCTTCGAACACAATGGCCAAAAGACAACTCTCATTCCAATGACACTGCATGAAGTCTTTCTAGACCAGCTAAGCATGAAACAGCGGACCACCAAATAAACGGAACCAATCGATACAAAGGGTAAGAGCAAGGTAAGTCACAATAGTTTACTACTTGTTTACAAAGAAACCCTTGCTTGTTCAACTAACCCTGTACCGGTGCTACCGAGTAAGATTGAGTTGGTTTTGCAAGAGTAGAAGGATGTGTTTTCGGAGGACAATCCCATTGGTTTACCACCTATCCGAGGGATCGAGCATCAAATTGACTTTGTGCCGGGAGCCGCTTTACCAAACCAACCAGCTTACCGCACCAACCCAACCGAAACAAAAGAACTTGAGAAACAAGTGAACGAGCTGATGGACAAAGGACATATTCGAGAAAGCATGAGTCCATGTGTCGTTCCAGTGTTGCTAGTACCAAAGAAAGATGGGAGTTGGCGAATGTGCTTGGACTGCCGAGCCATCAACAACATAACGGTTAAGTATCGCCACCCTATCCCTAGATTAGATGATATGCTTGATGAATTGCATGGTTCTAGCATCTTTTCTTAAATTGATCTTAAAAGTGGTTATCATCAAATTCACATGAAAGAAGGTGATGAGTGGAAAACGGCTTTTAAAACTAAACAAGGGTTATATGAATGGTTAGTCATGTCGTTTGGGTTAACTAATGCGCCTAGTACTTTCATGAGATTGATGAATCATGTCCTTAGGAAGCATATTGGAATTTATGTTGTGGTTTATATTGATGACATCTTGGTTTATAGCAAAAATTTGGAGGATCATGTCATGCATCTTAAACTTGTTTTGGATTTGCTTCGGAAGGAAAAGCTTTATGCGAACTTTAAG
>NC_025688.1:151867-164266 GCF_000633955.1 Camelina sativa | reverse complement strand
TGGTAGTTATACTAACGTTGCAAGCAGGACTATGGTTGAGAAGCTTGGCCTAGAAGTGCTTAAACATACGAAACCATATGCGCTACAATGGCTCAATGAAATTGGTGAGATGTCCGTCAAGGAGCAAGTCAAGGTGCCGCTTTCAATTGGTAAGTATCAGGACGAGATCATATGCGACATATTACCGATGGACGCTAGCCACATTCTTCTTGGACGACCATGGCAATCAGATCGACAAGTTCACCACGATGGTTTCACCAATCGATACACCTTCGAACACAATGGCCGAAAGACAACTCTCATTCCAATGACACTGCATGAAGTCTATCTAGACCAGCTAAGCATGAAACAGTGGACCGCCAAACAAACAGAACCAAGGTAAGTCACAATAGTTTACTACTTGTTTACAAAGAAACCCTTGCTTGTTCAACTAACCCCGTACCGGTGCTACCGAGTAAGATTGAGTTGGTTTTGCAAGAGTAGAAGGATGTGTTTTCGGAGGACAATCCCATTGGTTTACCACCTATCCGAGGGATCGAGCATCAAATTGACTTTGTGCCGGGAGCTGCTTTACCAAACCGACCAGCTTACCGCACCAACCCAACCAAAACAAAAGAACTTGAGAAACAAGTGAACGAGCTGATGGACAAAGGACATATTCGAGAAAGCATGAGTCCATGTGCCGTTCCAGTGTTGCTAGTACCAAAGAAAGATGGGAGTTGGCGAATGTGCTTGGACTGCCGAGCCATCAACAACATAACGGTTAAGTATCGCCACCCTATCCCTAGATTAGATGATATGCTTGATGGATTGCATGGTTCTAGCATCTTTTCTTAAATTGATCTTAAAAGTGGTTATCATCAAATTCACATGAAAGAAGGTGATGAGTGGAAAACGACTTTTAAAACTAAACAAGGGTTATATGAATGGTTAGTCATGTCGTTTGGGTTAACTAATGCGCCTAGTACTTTCATGAGATTGATGAATCATGTCCTTAGGAAGCATATTGGAATTTATGTTGTGGTTTATATTGATGACATCTTGGTTTATAGCAAAAATTTGGAGGATCATGTCATGCATCTTAAACTTGTTTTGGATTTGCTTCGGAAGGAAAAGCTTTATGCGAACTTTAAGAAGTGTACCTTTTGCGTTGTGAGTGCAGATGGAATCAAGGTTGACGAGGAGAAAGTCAAGGCAATCAAAGAATGGCCAAGTCCTACAAATGTGAGCGAGGTGAGAAGCTTTCACGGTTTAGCAGGATTCTACCGACGGTTTGTCAAGGATTTCAGCACTATTGCCGTCCCGCTTACGGAAGTCATTAAAAAGGACGTTGGGTTCAAATGGGAAGCTGCACAAGAAAACGCCTTCCAGGCCTTGAAAGAGAAGCTTACTAATTCCCCTGTTTTAATTCTTCCTAATTTTATGAAAACTTTTGAGATTGAGTGTGATGCCTCCGGGATAGGTATTGGAGCTGTTTTGATGCAGGATCATAAGCCCATAGCTTTCTTCAGTAAGAAGCTAGGAGGAGCGACACTCAACTATCCGACCTACGTTAAGGAGCTTTACGCATTATTTCGAGCACTACAAACTTGGCAGCACTATCTATGGCCAAAGGAGTTCGTCATTCATACGGACCAGTAGTCTCTTAAGAATTTAAAGGGTCAACAAAAGCTCAACAAACGTCATGCGCGGTGGGTCGAATTCATAGAAACTTTCCCATATGTGATCAAGTACAAAAAAGGTAAAGATAATGTTGTAGCCGAGGCATTATCTCGAAGGTATGTTTTGCTTACTTCTTTGGATGCAAGATTGTTGGGTTTTGAGCAAATAAAAGACTTGTATGCTAATGATTCTGATTTTAGCAAAATATTTCAATCTCTCTGTAGTCTAAGAGATCCCCATCTCTCTTAGAAGTACACTTCATTCTCCCCTTCAATCCGCTGCTAATCCACCTTTTCACCTTCTTCGTCGTTCATCTCTCCATTCCTCTGCATCTTAACCCATTCATCTTCATCATTTCATTCATCCCTCTTCAAGACCTTGCAAAGTGTGTCCTTGGGCATAGATCCTCACCTAGAAGTCTATCAAGAAAGCACAAGTTTGTCGTTTTATCCACGAACTAAGGTTGGAAATCCGTAACCATTGCTTGACCGGTGTGTTTAACATGGTCATTGAAATGGTGGAAAAGGGGGCCATGATTGAAGGTGGGTTGGAGGAAGAGAAAAAACTTAGGCGCGAAAGGGTTTCCTCGCGTTCGACCCACCCAACAAAAATTACGAACAAGAAGAGGAAATGGGATAAGGTGGACAACGCAAGGTGAAATGCTAAGTATAGGGAGTGTAGGACTTGCGGAAAGCACCACAACGGTTCTTGCTGGAAGGTCGTGAGTGCATGAGGTCGCTGTGGAAGCAAGGATCATGCAGTCCGAAACTATCCAAGGATGGAAAATGGCGATGGGCTAAGGTCTTGCTATCTGTGTGGAAAAGCGGGACATTTTAAGAGGGAATGTTCGACACTTGATGTGGGAAGACAAAACCATCAACGTGGGAACCGTGGCGAGAGTTCTTTACCGCCACCACCAAAGAGACAGGAAACTACTGTTGGGGAAACTGCTGCTGGGGATTTTAGGGCGATTACTTGTATGTTGTGAGAACCTTTCTAAGTTCAATTCGTGCATTACATAGTATCATAATGCATGTGAAAGGGGGATATGGGTACTTTGCATTCTAGAGGAATGTGTAGGGACCTTAAGTATAGGTGGTGTGGAAACACACCTTGTTTGATTCGGGGGGCCACACATTGTTTTGTGAGCCCTGAAATGATAGGGAAAGGTGGGTTCAATAAAGAACCAAACACTAGATATGGAACGGTCCGAGCAGCTGGCGGGCAGGCGATGTACTCGTCCGGTATGGTTCAAGGAATCTTAGTGATTGTCAATGGTGTCGATATGCCTACTACCCTGATCATCGTTCCACTCATGAAACATGATGTTATCTTGGGGATGGACTGGTTGGGGAAGTACAAGGCCCACGTCAAGCTTCAGACATTCCCTCCTAAAATGTCCCTCTTTTCCACACAAGTAGCAAGACCTTGGCCCATCACCATTATCCATCCTAAGACAGTTCCGGATCGCATGATCCTTACTCCCACAGCGACCGCATGCACCAACGACCTTCCAGCACGAACCACTATGGTGTTTCGCACAAGTTCTACACTCCCCATACTTGGTGTCGGACCTTGCGTTATCCACCTTGTCCCATTTCTTTTTTCGGTCAGTGGTTTTGGCTGGGTGGGTCAAACGCGAAGAAACCCTCTCGCATCTAAGTTGTCTCTCTTCCTCCAGCCCAGCTTCAATCATGGCCGCCCTTTCCACCACTTTCAAGACCGAGTTAAAGACACCGTTCACGCAATGATTGCGAATGTCCACCCTTAGCCCGCGGATAATATGACGGACTTGTGCTTTATCATCCTCGATTCCCTTTCCAACAAAACACCTGAGGCGACTGAATTCATCATTATATGCACGTACCGTCATATCCCCTTGTACCAGTTCAGGTACGCACTTTCCAGTTGGTCCCATGCCTCCGGCGGAAAGAATTTCTTGTTGAATTCCTCCTCAAAGTCCGCAAAGGTTAGGACTTGACCACCTTTCCGTTTCAAAACTGTCACCCACCAGTCATGTGCTTCCTCTTCAAGGAAATGGACAGCAATGTCCTTTTGATACTCCTCCTGGCAGCGAGTGGAATTGAAATTCCTTACAAGTCGACTCCTCTGCTCGTCAGCCACAATTGGATCCGAACTTTCAAGGAAAATGTTTTGTATTCAGTCTCGACACATGCTCCAACGCATCCAAGTAGTCCCTTCTCTTTCTCGGAGAATCTCCAGGACTAACTTCGATGGTCTGTGTAATGACCCTCACCAAGGGGTAAAATTCAAAATATAAACCCCTGGTCCAAGGACGTGCAAGGGACACAAATGGAAGGCAAGGAAGGAGGGTAGAAGAATTACGGAAGTAATGTCCGAAAAATTCTGGACGAATCGAGAGATGGCCAATGGTACCATGTACTATGTACCGTACCGGACGTACGAGCACTGACAGACGTACAGACGGACACCGAAGGATCAAGGACATGTGCGGACATGAACCAAGGGTGGGAAGGAGCCCACTAAGGGAGTTGAATATTTTATTCAAAGTGGAGTTAGTGGAGGATTAAACAATTCAATGTGGAGTTAGTGGAGGATTAAACAATTCAAAGTGGAGTTAGTANCACGCAATGATTGCGAATGTCCACCCTTAGCCCGCGGATAATATGACGGACTTGTGCTTTATCATCCTCGATTCCCTTTCCAACAAAACACCTGAGGCGACTGAATTCATCATTATATGCACGTACCGTCATATCCCCTTGTACCAGTTCAGGTACGCACTTTCCAGTTGGTCCCATGCCTCCGGCGGAAAGAATTTCTTGTTGAATTCCTCCTCAAAGTCCGCAAAGGTTAGGACTTGACCACCTTTCCGTTTCAAAACTGTCACCCACCAGTCATGTGCTTCCTCTTCAAGGAAATGGACAGCAATGTCCTTTTGATACTCCTCCTGGCAGCGAGTGGAATTGAAATTCCTTACAAGTCGACTCCTCTGCTCGTCAGCCACAATTGGATCCGAACTTTCAAGGAAAATGTTTTGTATTCAGTCTCGACACATGCTCCAACGCATCCAAGTAGTCCCTTCTCTTTCTCGGAGAATCTCCAGGACTAACTTCGATGGTCTGTGTAATGACCCTCACCAAGGGGTAAAATTCAAAATATAAACCCCTGGTCCAAGGACGTGCAAGGGACACAAATGGAAGGCAAGGAAGGAGGGTAGAAGAATTACGGAAGTAATGTCCGAAAAATTCTGGACGAATCGAGAGATGGCCAATGGTACCATGTACTATGTACCGTACCGGACGTACGAGCACTGACAGACGTACAGACGGACACCGAAGGATCAAGGACATGTGCGGACATGAACCAAGGGTGGGAAGGAGCCCACTAAGGGAGTTGAATATTTTATTCAAAGTGGAGTTAGTGGAGGATTAAACAATTCAATGTGGAGTTAGTGGAGGATTAAACAATTCAAAGTGGAGTTAGTAGAGGATTAAACAATTCAAAGTGGAGTTAGTGGAGGATTAAACAAAGTTTTAGTGGCCAAGTGTTAATGTTAAACACTCACAAGTGTTAAGCAACATGCACTAAGGAAGAAGAAATGCATCTCATGCATTGGCCACCTCCACCGCCCAAGCTCTCTATAAATAAGACTTCACCCTTCTCATTTTCGCAAAAGAATACAAGGGGTAAGGAGAGAAAATTGAGAGAGAAGGTGAAGAAGAGTGGGCGAGTTCGCAAAAGAGAAGAAGGGAAGAAGCAAGACGAAACTATCGACCGCTTCAAGGTTGAATTGATAAGGAAATCAATTTCAACAAAAGAGGAGATCCAAGTGTGCTGCGAGAGAAGCTTCATCAAGAAAGTCCGATCATCGCCGGTTTTCTGTGAGTTAAGGCACATATTTCACCGGACTAGATGGGGATTAAAGACATCCATCTAGTGCACAGTTTGCATGAGCATTTAGTTGCATTTTTACTTGAATTTCTTTTGTGATTTTCTTGTTTAAATGCATGCGCTGTGAGGTTAGACCAGTTGCTAGTTCGAAATGTTCTAGTAACAAGGGTGGTAACTAAGTTAAGATACTTGTAAAATTATGAGCTTAAAAACCATAAAAACTCAAGTATCAACTTTGGTGAAGTCTTAATACGTATTAGTCCGCGAGAAATTCCGGCTAGCGTAGTAAGATTGGGGTATTGCTATCCTTCCAATTCCGTACCAGATGCATCCGCGACATGAAACCCATGTTCGTGTGTTTGTAGGGTTGGTTACAAAGAGCTCGGAGGTTACTGGGCTCGCTACCCTGGCCGAAGCTGTCTACACGACGGTGTGGCTCTAAGTGAAGTCTGGTTACATGCCTTTGTGGTTGTAATGCGGTAGTTCAAAGGGGTGTTAAGGAAAGGAAGCATACCGGGCCCATAAATTAAACTTGTTTAAAACTTCTTGTTTTTATTCAAGTTTGTGTTGTTGCATATTGTTGCATGTTGTGGTATTTGCTTGTTAGATGAATTTGCGTAGCTCATTATCTTCCGCATGCCATTCCCTGATTGATGTTGTGTGTTTGTTGATTGCTTATAAACTGTTTGCTTGCTTGCATGCTGTATGATGTTGGGGTTGGGGTTGGGGATTATTTCTTTGCAGGAACCCTGAGCTCACTAAGTAATACTAGATTACTTATGATAATAATTTGTGTTGCAGGTAACCCTAGAGGGAACTAGAGGGCATGGTGAACGATAGGAACCCGGAGTAGTTTTATTTTGTGTTTATTGTAAAATACAAGTATGTTTTATTTTGAATCAAACTTTGGCACTAGGCCTTTTTTCAAAAACTCTAAGATCTTTTGGTATCGGTTTTGTAATAAACTCTTTTCATCTAATAAAGTATTCGGATTTCTGTTAAACGGGCAAGTGGTACTGATATAGACTTTGTCCGAGTCGGCTGAACGCACGGTGTCTCTGTAGGGTTGTAAAGCCTTAAGGATGTTCCGTGTGGTCAGGAACCTCACCGATGGACTGGCCAAAGGGTCCTGATTCGTTCTTGCACCCGGCCGGAACGTTGGTGAACGTTTCCATAGTGGGGTCCCGGTGCCGTCCGCAGTCCGCCCGGCCATACGGCGGTTTGGGGGTGTTACAACGGTGGTATCAGAGCATGGTTATGATGCTATATTACTCGTGTTTTCAAATGTTTTATCGAGTCAAAATGGTCGCAATAGACACTTAGGATAATCCGGTTCGTTCATCACTTAGGGTTAGACGGGATTAAGTAAACCCTTTGTTGATCGTGGATGCAAATGTCTGATCAAGGATCCGAAAGGCCTAGATCGATGCACTTTTCACCGGACACAGGGAGGGGTTCAAGTCAACAGTTTGGTCCGGAGGAATAGGGTCCACAGTTTGAGGACGAACAAGGGGAGGAATCGTTTCCAGGCATATTCCAACCAAATATGTATATGCCTGAATGGGATGTATCTGTCGCGACGCCGAGATACACACCATCAAGTTCAACTCGGTACAGTACGCCGGAGAATATGTACCAGCCAGCACCAGGATTTTCATCGATTGGTCAGTTCACTGCCAATCTGAACCTGAACATGCCAAGAGGAGACCAAGTTCGTGGCGAAGGCCCGAGAGAGTAGAATGTACCAGAGACCCAGCAGACACTTAAGATGATTCAAGATCTTTTGAACCACATGATTCAGCA
Organism: Camelina sativa; assembly: GCF_000633955.1. NCBI lineage: Eukaryota > Viridiplantae > Streptophyta > Magnoliopsida > Brassicales > Brassicaceae > Camelina > Camelina sativa. The sequence goes on along the minus strand of NC_025688.1, from coordinate 156,925 downwards.
GCAGCAGCGGAACCAAGGAAATCAATCAGCAGAAACTTCATCAGATCATTTTATAAAAATTAGTGATGATGATGAGGAACCTAGGACTTCCCAAATTCAAAGGAGATCCGAACACGGTCCTAGCAGACACATGGATAAGAGAATTGGAGACTAACTTTGAAATGTCAAGATGTCCAGAAGAGTTTAGAAGACCAATCGCAGTCAAAATCCTAGAAGAAGATGCTCGTGCATGGTGGGATAGCGTGGTTTCTCGCTATCGATATCAGACTATATCATGGGATATATTCAAGAGGGAGTTTGAGCAAAAGTACTTTCCACCAGAGTCGCGTGACCGACTAGAGAATCAATTCTTGCGACTGGAACAAGGTGAATTAAGTGTTTGAGCATATGGGAGAGTTTTTACAAGACTTCGGAGATATTTGTACCAAGGTAATGACAATGAGTTAGCTATGGCCCGGAGATTCTTTAACGGACTCATGACAGATATAAAGGGAAGGTTGCACGCTGTGACATACCGAAGCGTTGCAGAAGTGGATGAGAGAGCGGTGAGTGTTGAGGACGCCATCAAGATGGAAAAAGAGATTGTGGCCCGAGAGAAAAAGAAGGAACCAGTTCAGCAGAATAAGATTGTAAACTTTCGGAAGGCGAATCAAGTAGCAGGACGAAATTGGGGCGCAGGCCGTGGTAAAGTCAATATGACTGTTAACCAAGGAGGACGTACTACGAACAACATGGATCCTAGGGGATGCTATATGTGTGGTCAACTTGGGCATTTTGCTCGAGCTTGTCCAAACGTTGTGGAAACAAAGAATACCAGTTTGTCATCCGTCACATGTTTCTACTGTGGCGATATGGGACACTATGCGACCTCATGTCCATCGAAGCCGACCAAACCGAACACCCAAACTGCGAACCGTGCCCAGCCAGTGCAGCAAGTGAAGGAACCCCCAACAAAGAAGCAAGCAGGTTTGATTGGGTTCTAACTCTCTTGTGAGTGTTTGTGTGATTAGTTTTTGCATTGCTTTTTTCTTATATTTGCCTTGCATTTAGGAACATTAGTTGTTGGTGGTAACCCCACACATGTACTGTTCGATTCGGGAGCGTCCAATAGTTTTGTGACTCCTAAAGTGGCTGACAAGTTCGGAGACTTGTGTGAGGAAGAAGAAGTGAACATCAACGTCTACACTGCTGGTAATCAACCGCCTCTGAAGACAAGAAGATGGTTCAAGGAAGTGTCGTTAGTCTTGCAGGATACAAACCTCCCGGTGAATCCTCTAGTGATGCCGTTGGAAAGGTTTGATGCTATTTTGGGAATGGATTGGTTGTCGGAGCACCAAGCCCATATAGACTGCAGCAGGAGCAGAGTTGTATTTGAAATTGGAGGAAGGACACCTCTAGTTTTCAATGGAATTAACCCAAGTAAGACGACATACTTCGCATCTGCAGTAAGGATTGGAAGATCATTCGAAGAAGATAATGTTTATCTAGTCACTCATACCGCTAAGGGAGGAGATGACAAGGAAGGCATGGAAGTTGAGGACATCGCCGTAGTCAGGAACTATGAGGACGTGTTCAGACCGTTAGAAGGATTGCCTCCACCAAGGAATCATCCTTTTACCATAAATCTTGAGCCCGGAGCTACCCCGATTGCTAAAACACCATATCGCATGGCACCAGCCGAGTTGGTTGAACTTAAAACTCAGTTAGAGGATTTGTTGGAGAAGGGTTTTATTCGACCAAGTTCATCGCCATGGGGAGCCCCAGTGCTATTTGTCAAAAAGAAGGACGAAAGCATGCGTTTGTGTATTGATTACCGAGGAATCAATAACATAACTATCAAAGACAAGTATCCGTTGCCGCGGATTGATGAGCTGTTAGATCAACTCAGAGGAGCAAGTTGATTTTCGAAGATTGATTTAGCCTCCGGCTACCATCAGATCTTGATTGCAGAACAAGATGTGATGAAGACTGCTTTTCAAACAAGATATGGCCAGTATGAGTTCGTGGTAATGCCGTTTGGACTTACCAATGCACCGGCAGCATTCATGCGTTTAATGAATGAAGTTTTTCATGACTATTTGGATCGATTCGTGATAATATTCATCGATGACATCCTTATATATTCACGGAGTGCAGAGGAGCACGCAAAGCATTTGAAGAAAGTGTTGGAAAGACTAAGGGAGATGAAGTTGTTCGCCAAGTTCAGCAAGTGCAAGTTCTGGCAAAGGGAAATTGGATTCTTAGGACACCGAGTTTCAGAGCAAGGCGTGTCCGCCGACCCAGAAAAGATCGCCGCAATTCAGGATTGGCCGAAGCCAACCTCAGTGTCCGAAGTTAGAAGTTTCTTAGGACTGGTAGGCTATTACCGAAAATTCGTAAAGGGGTTTTCATCTATTGCAAAACCTTTGACACAACTCACTGGTAAAGGAGTACCTTTTATATGGAGCGAAGAGGTGGAAGAAGCTTTTAGGAAGCTAAAGGGAGCATTGACAACAGCACCAATGTTAGCTCTATCCGAGCCAAATCAGCCATACTCTGTGTTCACAGATGCATCAAGAGTTGGTGTTGGATGTGTTTTGATGCAAGGGGATAGAGTGATTGCCTATGCCTCCAGACAGTTAAGAAAGCATGAGGAGAACTACCCCACCCATGACCTTGAAATGGCAGCCGTGGTGTTTGCGTTAAGGATATGGAGATCGTATTTGTATGGAGAAGCTGTCCAGGTATTTACGGATCATCAAAGTCTTAAATAGTTGTTCACGCAACCAGATCTTAATTTGCGCCAGAGAAGATGGATGGAATTTGTTGCCGATTACGATTTGAAGATCCAATACCACCCAGGAAAAGCAAATGTAGTGGCAGATACGCTAAGCCGAAGGAAAGCACAAGTTGATGTCGAGAGAGACGTGGAATCTCTAGCCGACGAATTGAAGAAGGTAAGGCTTCTAGCCTTAGAAGGAGAATCTAGTGAGCCGTTGGGTTTACAAGCTGTAACTCAAGCGAGCTTACTACATCGAATTCGCGAAGTGCAACCCAAGGACGAGAACCTGAAGAAGATTATCGAGGAATTGAAGAGTTTAGCCGGACCGAATGCAAATGGTTACCATTTAGCGGATGATGACACCTTACTCCTTAATGGGAGAATAACTGTACCTGACCGGAATGGACTATGAGAGGAGATACTGAGAGCAGCCCGCAGCTCAGCGTTAAGTGGACACCCAGGAAGCACTAAGATGTACAAGGACGTGCGTAGATATTTTCATTGGCCTGGACTGAAAAGAGCAGTAGCGAGATGGGTAAGCCAATGCGACTCATGTCAAAGAATAAGGGTAGAGCATTAAGTGCTAGCAGGTTTGCTTCGCAACTTTCCCATACCAACTTGGAAATGGGACTCTATCTCGATGGATTTTATTACTGGTCTACCAATAAAGAAGGGACGAATCAATGACGCAGTATGGGTAGTTGTTGATCGTTTAACCAAAGTAGCCCATTTGGTTCCAGTAAGAAGTACAAACCAAACGCCTGTTTTAGCCGAGGAGAACATAGATGAAATCTTGAAGCTGCATGGAGTGCCACCAAACATTGTTTCTGACCGAGATCCAAAGTGTGCATCGATATTTTGGCAAGATTTGCAGAGGGCTTTGGGAACAGATGTTCACATGAGCACCTCATTCCACCCAGAGACTGATGGACAGACGGAAAGGACTATCCGAACCATAGAGGACATGATCCGACTATGTGCTTTGGAATGGTCTTCGAATTGGGAGAAGAATTTGCCATTAGTCGAATTTGCGTATAACAATAGTTATCACACGAGTATCGGCCTGTCACCATTTGAAGCGATGTACAGAAGACCTTGTCGAACGCCTATGTGTTGGACGGAAGTTGGAGAAAGGACGAGCTTCAATCACAAACTGATTGATGAGACCGCATAGAAGATCAAGTTCATTCGAGAGAGCATGAAGAAAGCTCAGGACCGCCAGAAGAAGTACGCATACCATAAAAGGTGAGAAGTGGAATTTGAAGTCAGAGATATGGTGTACTTGAAGGTCGCACCACAGAAAGGAAAGGATCATTTTGGTAAAGTGGGAAAGCTTGCGGTAAGGTTCATTGGACCATACCGGATTGAGAAAAGAGTTGGAGAGGTAGCCTACCGGCTATCTATGCCCGAGGTTATGCGGTTACATAAAGTCTTCCACGTTTCACAACTACGGAAGCATGTACCAGATCCCAACATGATTGTGCCCGAGCCTATCGAGGAGTTGGAGCCAAATCTCACCTACCTCGAAGGACCGATTGGAATAGGGCAAAGGAGGACTCGGAAGTTGAAGAACAGGAGCATTCCTCAAATTCAAGTATTCTGGGGAAAGCAGAACCGTAAGGTCATCACTTGGGAAGATGAAGATAGAATTCACGCGAAGTATCCTCAGCTGTTCGTCGAAGAGGATGAAGCAGGATCATCGGAACCCTATGGAATTCGGGACGAATTCTATTAAGGGGGGGGAGAATGTAATGACCCTCACCAAGGGGTAAAATTAAAAATAAAAACCCCTGGTCCAAGGACGTGCAAGGGACACAACTGGAAGGCAAGGAAGGAGGGTAGAAGAATTACGGAAGTAATGTCCGAGAAATTCTGGACGAATCGAGAGATGGCCAATGGTAGCATGTACCATGGACCATACCGGACGTACGAGCACGGACAGACGTACAGACGGACTCCGAACGATCAAGTACATGTGCAGACATGAACCAAGGGTGGGAAAGAGCCCACTAAGGGAGTTGAATATTTTATTCAAAGTGGAGTTAGTGGAGGATTAAACAATTCAAAGTGGAGTTAGTGGAGGATTCAACAAAGTTTTAGTGGCCAAGTGTTAATGTTAAACACTCACAAGTGTTAAGCAACATGCACTAAGGAAGAAGAAATGCATCTCATGCATTGGCCACCTCCACCGCCCAAGCTCTCTATAAATAAGACTTCACCCTTCTCATTTTCGCAAAAGAATACAAGGGGTAAGGAGAGAAAATTGAGAGAGAAGGTGAAGAAGAGTGGGCGAGTTC
>NC_025688.1:147101-151657 GCF_000633955.1 Camelina sativa | reverse complement strand
ATTCAAAGTGGAGTTAGTAGAGGATTAAACAATTCAAAGTGGAGTTAGTGGAGGATTAAACAAAGTTTTAGTGGCCAAGTGTTAATGTTAAACACTCACAAGTGTTAAGCAACATGCACTAAGGAAGAAGAAATGCATCTCATGCATTGGCCACCTCCACCGCCCAAGCTCTCTATAAATAAGACTTCACCCTTCTCATTTTCGCAAAAGAATACAAGGGGTAAGGAGAGAAAATTGAGAGAGAAGGTGAAGAAGAGTGGGCGAGTTCGCAAAAGAGAAGAAGGGAAGAAGCAAGACGAAACTATCGACCGCTTCAAGGTTGAATTGATAAGGAAATCGATTTCAACAAAAGAGGAGATCCAAGTGTGCCGCGAGAGAAGCTTCATCAAGAAAGTCAGATGATCGCTGGTTTTCTGTGAGTTCAGGCACATATTTTGCCGGGCTAGATGGGGATTAAAGACATCCATCTAGTGCACGGTTTGCATGCGCATTTAGTTGCATTTTTACTTGAATTTTTTTTGTGATTTTCTTGTTTAAATGCATGCGCTGTGAGGTTACACCGGTTGCTAGTTTGAAATGTTCTAGTAACAAGGGTGGTAAATAAGTTAAGATACTTGTAAAATTATGAGCTTAAAAACCATAAAAACTCAAGTATCAACTTTGGTGAAGTGTTAATGCGTTTTAGTCCGCGAGAAATTCCGGCTAGCGTAGTAAGATTGGGGTATTGCTATCCTTCCAATTCCGTACCACATGCAGCCGCGATATGCAACCCATGTTCGTGTGTTTGTAGGGTTGGTTACGAAGAGCTCGGAGGTTACTGGGCTCGCTACCCTGGCCGAAGCTGTCTACACGATGGTGTGGCTCTAAGTAAAATCCGGTTACATGCCTTTGTGGTTGTAATGCGGTAGTTCAAAGGGGTGTTAAGGAAAGGAAGCATACCGGGCCCATAAATTAAACTTGTTTAAAACTTCTTGTTTTTATTCAAGTTTGTGTTGTTGCATGTTGTTGCATATTGTTGCATGTTGTGGTATTTGCTTGTTAGATGAATTTGCGTAGCTCATTATCTTTCGCATGCCATTCTATGATTGATGTTGAGTGTTTGTTGATTGCTTATAAATTGTTTGCTTGCTTGCATGTTGTATGATGTTGGGGTTGGGGTTGGGGATTATTTCTTTGTAGGAACCCTGAGCTCACTAAGTAATACTAGATTACTTATGATAATAATTTGTGTTGCAGGTAACCCTAGAGGGAACTAGAGGGCGTGGTGAACGATAGGAACCTGGAGTAGTTTTATTTTGTGTTTATTGTAAAATACAAGTATGTTTTATTTTGAATCAAACTTTGGCACTAGGCCTTATCCAAAAACTCTAAGATCTTTTGGTATCGGTTTAGTAATAAACTCTTTTCATCTAATAAAGTATTCAGTTTTCTGTTAAACGGGCGAGTGGTACTGATATAGACTTTGTCCAAGTCGGCTCAACGCACGGCATGTCTGTAGGGTTGTAAAGCCTTAAGGATGTGCCGTGTGGTCGGGAACCTCACTGATGGACTAGCCAAAGGGTCCTGATTCGTTCTTGCACCCGGCCGGATCATTGGTGAACGTTTCCATAGTGGCGTCCCGGTGCCGTCCGTGGTCCGCCCGGCCATACGGCGGTTCGGGGGCATTACAAACTGCGTACGTACCGCTGGTACCGCAGGATCCGGTACCAACGCCTTTTGTCAGCACGTCCAACTGCGCCATCATTGCCTTCATCGTTTCCTACTGTTCTTGGGACAATGGTACGACATTTGGTTTGCCATTCACGCCCGTAGCACTGCTACTCTCCGGCTTATCATGATACGGTTTTTTCTCTCCAGCCACAGGTCCGGGTGGATTCTGGGTGTCTTTGTTCCTTGCCTCCGCGTCGACTAATGTCTCTGCAGCGTCAGTGGTCTCATCGGCCACTTCCTTACCCTTTCTTTTCTTTTCCTTGTTGCACTTACCCATCTGCAAAAGTCATGCACTTTAGTCACGGTTAAGAAAATAAACCGCTAACAGTAAGAACAACTACCGCGAGATCCCATTAAGCCGATGAGTGGTAATACCCAAAACCCGCACTTTTAGTCCTAGACCCAAGCAGGCTTTGATACCAACTTGAAAAACCTCAATCCCGGCCATCGCATGGCCGGTGAGGTTCTCTCGTACCTTACTCACTACTTAGTCATATTTTGTGGCCCATTCTTCAAACAAGTTCATTCACACATTATGAGATTCAGTACTTAGAGTCTATATGATTTAAATTTAGAGTAAAGCAAACATTTGAGTATTGGATTAAATAATCAAGGATTCGATACAACTTATGAGTTTGCATAATAAGCTAGTACAAGTTGTATCATCGATCCTAGCTACCTGTAACGCCCGCGATCCTGAAGGATCGTATGCCATGGCTTCGTCCGGGATGGTAGGGTGATCTCGGACAAGTCGGGAAAGAGCTACTCGTTAGCTCGGTCAAGGGGGAAAATGAGTCAAGTATGGGACAAGGATTGGTCAGCTCCGGACAGCTCTGGGCCAGCTCCGGACAGCTCTTGGCCAGCTCTGGACAGCATGTGGCCAGCTGCGGTCAGCTCGGCCAGCTAGTGCCAGCTCGACCAGCTGCCAGGGAGCTCGACCCAGCTCGACCCAGCTCGACCAGCTGGACGACAGTGGACAGTTCACTGGCCAGCTGGGAGCTTGGGACCGAAAGGGCATGGCCTAATGGCCATGGCCGAACGAGTACGGCGAGCGTACATGAGCGAACAAGACTGAATGAACGGATTCGTCCGAAGGTTGCCTTTTGGGGCCAAAACCGCGGCCCAGGACCCTATATAAAGGGGGCGCTCCTCTCGTTCTGAGGACACGTTCGGATTCAGAAAAATACACCAAAAACTCGAGAGTACGAGTAAAGATCAGGAAGAAGGATCCGAGAGATAAAGAGTTCGGCGAGAAGGGTAATAAGTGTCGGAGGTACGGTACAGTACCGACCATATAGACTCTGGGAATTGGGGTAGTGCATCAAACATAAGCATAAGTAATGCTTCGGATGGTCCGGTTGGTCGGAGGAAAGGGGGTGCGGCTCGGAAGTGGATCGGGAACCGCCAGGTTCGCCGTGAACCAACCGAACTGATGCGCATGCTACCTCCCTACCGATCAGCGTACCATCTGGGGTGTCCAAGTACGGACAAATCGGGCGGAGAAAAGTAAACGCGGCTTGGCGGTTGGACAAGGATCGGTACAGACCCCCAGTACACCTTCCGAACTGATGCGCGGGATAACTCTCTACCGGCCGATCTCTGTATTGGACGGTTATTAGTACCTAGCGTGCATTGCATGACATGTACATCAGAAAGGGAATGTTATTGATGCCTACTTGGTTTCAGGAAAGGAGGGTGATCGTGGGAAAAGAAGTGCTTAGGCGCGGGACTCATGGCCGGGAAGATGAGTGGTGGTGTGAAGGGTAGATAGGATCGATTATACAGCTTGTACTAGCTTATTATGCAAACTCATAAGTTGTATCGAATCCTTTGATTACTTAATGAATATCGAATGTTTATTTACTCTAAGTATTATATCATAAAGATTATGTATGAATCACAGAATGTGCAAACGAACATTGTTTAAAGGAATGGGCCCTAAAATATGACTAAGTAGTGTAATGGGACGGGAGAACCTCTCCGGCCATAGATGGCCGGGGATGGGGTCTTTCAAGTTGGTATCAGAGCATGCTTGGTTCTAGGACCGGTAGTGCGGGTTTGGGGCATCACCACTCATCGGCTTCATGGGATCTCGCGGTAGTTGTTCTTACTGTTTGCGGTTTGTTAATTTAGCCGTGACTAATGCATAATTTTGCAGATGGGTAAGAGCAGCAAGGAAAAGAAAAGAAAAGGCAAGGAGGTGGCCGATGGGACCATGGACGCGGAGACTATGGTCGATGCGGACGTAGGGAACACGGACACCCTGATTGCAGCCGGACCTGAGGCTGGAGAAAAACAACCGGATAATGATAAGCCGGAGAGTAGCGGAGCTACGGACGTGAATAGGCAACCGAATGTTGTACCATCGTCCCAGGAACAGTGGGAAACGATGAAGGCCATGATGGCACAGCTGGACGTGCTCACAAAGGCGTTGGTACCGGATCCTGTGGTACCAACGGTACGTAGCAAGATTGTTGCGGGGACCATTGGGGTAGGTCCTGGAGATTCTCCGAGAAAGAGAAAGGACTACCTTGATGCACTGGAGCATGTCACGAGGCTAAAGACAAAACACATCCCGGGTAGTACGGACCCGATTGTGGCTGACGAGTGGAGGAGTCGACTTGTAAGGAATTTCAACTCCACTCGCTGCCCGGAGGAGTATCAAAAGGACATTGCTGTCCATTTCCTGGAAGAGGAAGCCCATGACTGGTGGGTATCAGTGGAGAAACGTACAGGTGGTCAAGTCCTAACCTATGCGGACTTCGAGATAGAATTCAACAAGAAATTCTTTCCCCCGGAGGCTTGGGATCGACTGGAAAGCGAGTACCTGAACCTGGTACAAGGGG
>NC_025688.1:120216-145462 GCF_000633955.1 Camelina sativa | reverse complement strand
CGGCATCTCGGTCATTGTCAATGGTGTGGATATGCCTACTGACCTAATCATTGTGCCACTCATGAAACATGATGTTATCTTGGGGATGGACTGGTTGGGAAAGTACAAGGCTCACATTGACTGTCACCGAGGGAGAGTAAATTTTGAGGGAAAGGAAGGAACATTGAGATTCCAGGGAATAAGATCAACTTCGGGAAGTTTGATCATCTCAGCAATCCAGGCGGAAAGGATGCTGGAGAAAGGTTGTGAGGCGTACTTAGCCACAATCACAACAAAGGAAGTTGGGGAAAGTAAGGAACTGGATGAGATTCCGATAGCCAATGAATTTGACGATGTGTTTGAAGCGGTACGGGGAGTGCTGCCGGATAGATCAGATCCGTTCAACATCGAGCTGGAACCGGGGACGACCCCTATATCTAAAGCGCCTTACCGGATGGCACTGGCAGAAATGGCGGAGTTAAAAAAACAATTGGAAGAATTGTTGGAAAAAGGGTTTATCAGACCAAGTAGTTCACCTTGGGGTGCACCGGTCTTGTTTGTGAAGAGGATGGTAGCTTTAGTCTATGCATTGATTACCGGGGGCTGAATAGGGTTACGGTGAAGAATAAGTACCCATTGCCCCAAATAGACGAGTTGTTGGATAACCTCCGAGGTGCAAAGTGGTTCTCAAAGATAGACTTGGCCTCGGGGTACCATCAAATTCCGATAGAGCCATCGGACATTCGGAAAACGGCTTTCCGGACGAGGTACGGCCACTTTGAGTTTGTGGTTAAGCCGTTCGGATTGACCAATGCACCGACAGCCTTCATGAAAATGATGAATGGTGTGTTCTGGGAATTCTTGGACGAGTTTGTAATCATTTTCATTGATGACATACTTGTCTACTCGAAGGATTGGGAGACTCATCAGAATCATTTAAGGGCATTTTTGGTGCGGTTAAGGGAACAAAAGTTTTTCGCGAAATTAAGCAAATGCTCGTTTTGGCAAAAGAGTGTCGGGTTCCTTGGACATATTGTCTCGGACCAAGGAGTGTCCGTGGATCCGGAAAAGATCAAGTCGATAAAGGACTGGCCACGTCCGAGGAATGCCACCGAGATAAGGAGCTTTCTTGGGTTGGCTGGATATTACCGAAGATTCGTCAAAGGCTTTGCGGGTATGACTCAGCCAATGACGCGATTGACGGGGAAAGATACCAAGTTCCTATGGACGGAGGAATGCGAGAAAAGTTTCGCGGAGTTAAAGGCGATGCTCACAAGTGCTCCGGTACTGGTGCTGCCGGAAACGGACGAGCCGTACGNCGGAAAACGGCTTTCCGGACGAGGTACGGCCACTTTGAGTTTGTGGTTAAGCCGTTCGGATTGACCAATGCACCGACAGCCTTCATGAAAATGATGAATGGTGTGTTCTGGGAATTCTTGGACGAGTTTGTAATCATTTTCATTGATGACATACTTGTCTACTCGAAGGATTGGGAGACTCATCAGAATCATTTAAGGGCATTTTTGGTGCGGTTAAGGGAACAAAAGTTTTTCGCGAAATTAAGCAAATGCTCGTTTTGGCAAAAGAGTGTCGGGTTCCTTGGACATATTGTCTCGGACCAAGGAGTGTCCGTGGATCCGGAAAAGATCAAGTCGATAAAGGACTGGCCACGTCCGAGGAATGCCACCGAGATAAGGAGCTTTCTTGGGTTGGCTGGATATTACCGAAGATTCGTCAAAGGCTTTGCGGGTATGACTCAGCCAATGACGCGATTGACGGGGAAAGATACCAAGTTCCTATGGACGGAGGAATGCGAGAAAAGTTTCGCGGAGTTAAAGGCGATGCTCACAAGTGCTCCGGTACTGGTGTTGCCGGAAACGGACGAGCCGTACATAGTGTACACTGACGCCTCTATAACCGGGCTAGGTTGTGTGTTAATGCAAAGGGGCAGTGTAATCGCATATGCTTCAAGGCAACTGCGTAAGCATGAANATGACATACTTGTCTACTCGAAGGATTGGGAGACTCATCAGAATCATTTAAGGGCATTTTTGGTGCGGTTAAGGGAACAAAAGTNAGCCAAAGTTCAAATCTTCACCGACCACAAGAGTCTGAAATACATATTCACCCAGCCAGAGTTAAAGCTAAGGCAAAGACGGTGGATGGAGTTTGTCGTGGACTATGACTTGGATATTGCCTATAAACCGGGAAAGGCGAATCAAGTCGCAAATGCTTTGAGTAGGAGACGCTTCGATGTGGAAGCTGAGAAAAATCAGGAAGCATTGGTTAATATGCTGGGGACCTTGCATTTAAATGCATTGTCGGGAGAAGTGGAGCCATTGGGCTTAGGGGCAGCTGATCAAGCGGACCTACTTAGTAGAATTCGTTTGGCTCAGGAAAAGGACAAGGAACTAAAGGGTTGGGCGGAGAATAATAAGACTGAGTTCCAAACATCGAACAATGGAACCATTGTGGTGAATGGACGGGTGTGTGTGCCGCAAGGTAAGGAACTAAGGGACGAAATCCTAAGGGAAGCGCACCAGTCTAAGTTCTCAATCCACCCTGGTTCGACCAAGATGTATCGCGATCTGAAACGATACTATCACTGGAAGGGAATGAAAAGAGATGTGGCCGCGTGGGTTGCCAAGTGTAAAACCTGTCAACTCGTTAAGGCCGAGCATCAGGTGCCGAGCGGTTTGGTCCAAAGTCTACCCATGCCGGAATGGAAATGGGATCATGTGACCATGGACTTTGTGACTGGGTTGCCTATGAGCAAGTGGAAACACGATGCGGTCTGGGTAGTGGTTGACAGATTGACCAAATCTGCCGAAGTGATCGCGGCCAGGTACATGGAAGAGATTGTCCGGCTTCACGGGGTACCGGTGAGCATTGTCTCAGACCGTGATACACGGTTTACCTCGCTATTCTGGAAAGCTTTTCAAAAGGCCCTGGGAACAAGGGTGAACTTGAGTACAGCGTACCACCCACAGACGGACGGGCAGTCCGAAAGAACAATTCAGACGCTCGAGGATATGTTGCGAGCATGCGTACTGGATTGGGGTGGAGGCTGGGAAAGTTACTTGAACTTGGTGGAATTCGCATACAACAATAGCTACCAAGCTAGTATCGGAATGTCGCCTTATGAAGCGCTATATGGCCGAGCATGTCGAACGCCTTTGTGCTGGACGCCGGTTGGGGAACGGACGTTATTCGGACCCGGGATTGTGGACGAAATGACCAACAGNCCGACAAGCTAAGGTTCTTAAAAATCAAGTTGAAAGAAGCCCAAAACCGACAGAAAAGTTATGGGGACAAGCGTCGGAAACAGTTGGAGTTTGAAGTGGGTGACTTGGTGTACCTTAAGGCCATGACCTATAAGGGAAAAGGGCGTTTCACTAAGAGGAAAAAGTTGAGCCCAAGGTACGTTGGTCCGTACAAGGTACTTGAACGTGTAGGTGCGGTGGCATACAAGCTGGAGTTACCACAAGGTGTTCCATGTATCTCAACTTCGGAAATGCCTAAGAGAAGAGGATGAAGTGGTCGAAGATGTTCCGGCCGAGTTGCAAGAGAACTTGACCGTGGAAGCAACACCTATTCGGATCATTGATCGAATGGTAAAGGAAATGCGCAGGAAGAAGATGAACATGGTAAAAATCTTGTGGAACTGCGGCGGACGGGAAGAAGCTACTTGGGAAACTGAAAACAAGATGAAGGCCGATTTTCCTAAGTGGTTCAAGGAGATGGGTGAAGATCAACTTGATCCGGATTCGGGGACGAATCCCTTTCAAGGGGGGGGAGACTTGTAACGCCCGCCATCCTGAATAGGATCATAGGCCATGGCTTCATCCGGGATGGTAGGGTGATCTCGGACAAGTCGGGAAAGAGCTACTCGTTAGCTCGGTCAAGGGGGAAAACGAGTCAAGTATGGGACAAGGATTGGTCAGCTCCGGACAGCTCCGGGCCAGCTCCGGACAGCTCTTGGCCAGCTCTGGACAGCTTGTGGCCAGCTGCGGTCAGCTCGGCCAGCTAGTGCCAGCTCGACCAGCTGCCAGCCAGCTCGACCCAGCTCGACCAGCTGGACGACAGTGGACAGTTCACTGGCCAGCTGGGAGCTCGGGACCGAAAGGGCACGGCCTAATGGCCATGGCCGAACGGGTATGGCGAGCGTACATGAGCGAACAGGACTGAATGAACGGATTCGTCCGAAGGGTGCCTTTTGGGGCCAAAACCGCAGCCCAGGACCCTATATAAAGGGGGCGCTCCTCTCGTTCTGAGGACACGTTCGGATTCAGAAAAATACACCAAAAACTCGAGAATACGAGTAAAGATCAGGAAGAAGGATCCGAGAGATAAAGAGTTCGGCGAGAAGGGTAATAAGGGTCGGAGGTACGGTACAGTACCGTCCATATAGGCTCTGGGTATTGGGGTAGTGCATCAAACATAAGCATAAGTAATGCTTCGGATGGTCCGGATGGTCGGAGGAAAGGGGGTGCGGCTCGGAAGTGGATCGGGAACCGCCAGGTTCGCCGTGAACCAACCGAACTGATGTGCATGCTACCTCCCTACCGATCAGCGTACCATCCGGGGTGTCCAAGTACGGAAAAATCGGGCGGAGAAAAGTAAACGCGGCTCGGCGGTTGGACAGGGATCGGTACAGACCCCCAGTACACCGTCCGAACTGATGCGCGGGATAACTCTCTACCGGCCGATCTCTGTATTGGATGGTTATTAGTACCTAGCGTGCATTACATCACATGTACAGCGGAAAGGGAATGTTATTGATGCCTACTTGGTTTCAGGAAAGGAGGGTGATCGCGGGAAAGGAAGTGCTTAGGCGCGGGACTCATGGCCGAGAAGATGAGTGGTGGTGTGAAGGGTAGATAGGATCAATTATACAGCTTGTACTACCTTATTATGCAAACTCATAAGTTGTATCGAATCCTTTGATTACTTAATGAATATCGAATGTTTACTTACTCTAAGTATTATATCATGAAGATTATGTATGAATCACAGAATGTGCAAACGAACATTGTTTAAAGGAATGGGCCCTAAAACATTGTTTCACTACCCATATCACCACCACTCATCTTCCCGGCCATGAGTCTCGCGCCTAAGCAGTTCCCTTTCCGCGACCACCCTCCTTTCCTGAAATCCAAGTAGCCATCAATACCATTTTCCTTAGATCGTACATTGTCTTGCAATGCACGCTAGCTCATACTGTCTGTCCAGTACAGCAGTTGGCCGGTAGCGAGTTATCTCGCGCATCATTTCGACGGTGTACCAAGGTATCTGTACCTGGACAGTCCAGGTGGTACGCTGATCAGTAGAGAGGTAGCAAGCGCATCATTTCGGTCGTATCATGTTAAACCTAGTGGTTCCTGATCCACTCCCGAGCCGCACCCCCTTTCCTCCGAACAACTTGACCAACCAAATCATTATAAATGCTTATGCAGATGCAACTACCCCATCCCTTAGAACCCATAAGGTTGGTACTGTACCGTACCTCCAGCCCTTAAGCCTTATCGCCGAACTCTCTCTATATCGGAACCTTCTTCTCTATCTTATACTCAAACTCTCGAGTTTTACTGTGTTTTTGTCTTTCCGATGGTGTGTTGGAAAGGAGAGCCACGCCCTCTATATATAGGGTACTGGCCGCGGTTTTGGCCCAAAAAGGTACCCATCTGACAAGACCGTTCGATCGCACACGTTCGGCCGAACCTGTTCGATCACCGCATCCCACCATCCTGACCGCTCACGAGCTCCCTAGCTGACCCACACACTATCCACCACCGTCCATCTAGCGGAGCTGGGTTGAGGTCCTTGGCAGCTGGTCGAGCTGACCTTAGCTAGCCGGCAACTGGTCAAGGTGTCCGCAGCTGGACTAGAGCTATCCGCAGCTGGCCGAGAGCTGTCCGCAGCTGGCCGAGAG
This sequence comes from Camelina sativa, assembly GCF_000633955.1. Classification (NCBI taxonomy): domain Eukaryota; kingdom Viridiplantae; phylum Streptophyta; class Magnoliopsida; order Brassicales; family Brassicaceae; genus Camelina; species Camelina sativa. The sequence goes on along the minus strand of NC_025688.1, from coordinate 139,551 downwards.
CTGTCCACAGCTGTCCAAGAGCTATCCGCAACTGGCCAAAAGCTGTCCGTAGCTGGACGAGAGCTGTCCGCAGCTGGCCGAGAGCTTAACCAATCTTTATCCTATACTTTGCTTGTTTCCCCTCATTGACCGAGCTAACGAGTAGTTCCTTCCCGACTTGTCCGTGATCTCCCCACCATCTCGGACCAAGCCACGGCCTACGATCCTATTCAGGATCGCGGGCGTTACAAGTATCCCCTCCTTGAAAGGGATTTGTCCCAGAATCCGGCTCAAGTTGATATTCTCCCATCTCCTTAAACCACTTAGGATAATTAGCCTTCATTTTATTTTGGGTCTCCCAAGTAGCTTCGTCGCGTTCACCGCAACTCCACAAGATTTTCACCATGTTAATATTTTTCCTGCGCAATCCCTTTACCATTCGATCAATGATTCGAATAGGCGTTGCTTTCACAATCAGGTTTTCTCGCAATTCAGGTGGCACATCCTCCACCACTTCGTCCTCTTCACTTAGGCATTTCCGTAGTTGTGATACATGGAAAACCTTATGAAAGGCTTCTAACTTTGGTGGTAAGTCCATTTTGTACGCACCCGTACCTACTTGTTCAATCACCTTGTATGGACCATTGTACATTGGGCTCAACTTTTTCCTCTTGGTGATTCGCCCTTTTCCCTTATAGTTCATCGCTTTAAGATACACTAGATAGCCCACTTCAAACTCTAGCTCCTTCCGACGTTTGTCCCCATAAATTTTCTGTCGATCTTGGGCTTCCTTCAGCTTAATTTTTAAGAACTTCAAGTTTTCAGCCGTCTGGTCCAGAATCTCAGGTCCAAATAACGTCCATTCCGCAACCGGCATCCAGAACAACGGCGTTCGACATGCCCGGCCATACAATGCTTGATAAGGCGACAATCCAATACTAGCTTGGTAGCTATTGTTGTACGTGAATTCCACCAAATTTACGTACTTTTCTCAGCCTCCACCCCAATCCATTACATAAGCTCGCAACATGTCCTCGAGTGTTTGATTTGTTCTCTTGGACTGTCCATCAGTCTGTGGGTGGTAGGCCATACTTAGGTTCACCCTTACTCTCAGCGCTTTCTGAAAAGCTTTCCAGAAATGCAAGGTGAACAGCATATCACGGTCTGAGACAATAATCACCGGCACTACGTGCAGCCCGACTATCTCCTCGATGTATCTAACCGTTATCACCTTGGCTCCATCTGTTTCCGCGATTGCGATGAAGTGTGCAGATTTGGTCAATCTGTCCACCACCACCCAGACCGCATCATGCTTTAGCTTACTCATAGGCAATCCGGTCACAAAGTCCATCGTCACATGATTCTATTTCCATTCCGGCATGCGTATACTTTGGACTAGTGATGTTCATATATTTCACCTTGTTTTACCTTAGTATATTAACATCTTTTGCATGATTTACTATCCAGTTTGGCCATATTGAGTAGCTTTCGGACTTTTTATGCATTAGAGTAGATTTGCATTGTATTTGCATAGTTTATTGCATAAACAGGTGATTTTGGATTCTATGGAGCATGGAAGGATGCTGAGAAGGATTTGAGCTATAGGGTGAAGAAGATCAAGGAGTTAGAGCAGAATGAACCAAGTCCGGAAGTCCACTCGACCACAGTAACGCTTGCGTCCCACAATCCTAAAGGGGGGCAGTTTGATTTAAGGAAATTGATAGCTATATAAGCTAAAGTAGCTAAGCTACTACCTCAAACAGCTAGGATATGAGCTGAACGAACTCGATGAACAAGTAGTTCAGCTACAGACAGCTCTTGGCCAGCTACGGACAGCTATCGGACATCTGTGGACAGCTATCGGCCAGCTGTGGACATCTATTGGCCAGCTGCAGACAGCTATTGGCCAGCTGTGGACAGCTATCGGCCAGCTGCGGACAGCTATCGGACATCTAGCGTCAGCTCGACCAGCTGCCAAGGAGCTCGACTGAGCTCGGCCAGCTGGACGGTGGTGGACAGTGTGTGGTGAAAGACCTCGACCTGGACGTCTCACTTAGCTTTGGCTCGTGGCCCTGCTTCATAACCCCTTTACGCAGCGGAATATAACTTTAACCTTGACCCATCCCTTTGTGCTTAGCCATACGACCAACCAACCCCATAGGCTTGCACTTATTAGGGATGGGGACATATAGTCCCTTCGGTTCACAGTGAACGGTTGCTCTACCGGTTTCCCGAACCACTCGTATTCCCGAAGCTTGGCATTGGACGTTCCATTAGTTGACCTCCTGGTCATACCTTGGTATCCCGATCGACTCGTCGGTCTTGGTATCAGCGCCTGGTCCGATCGATCGATCCGACCCCATAATCGAATCGCCGATCGACCTCCGACCAGACCGATACTTCCGATAGACTTGTCGACCACCCGACCGATCAATCCAACCTACGGCTCGTATCGTCGATCCTTTGATCACCCGATCCGACTAGCGATTGAACCACCGGTCAACCCTATAATCGAACCGTCGATCATCCTGCGATCGGTTTGTCTCCACGGAAAAACTACCGCTTATCCTACAATCGGATCGGCCCGCTTGCCGAACCGTCGCTTGTCTCATCGTACCTTTGATAGAGAGGTAGCATGCGCATCAGTTCGGACGAGTAAACTCGCCGAGCCACACCCCCTTTTCTACTTAGGCTTAGATGGACGATGGAAGGATGATGGTGTGTTTGAATGAAGGCCTTGCCCTCTATTTATAGTGCCCTGGCCGAAGTCTAGACTCCAAAAGGCACCTGTCCATCAAGGCCCTTCATTCGTGCACATTCGGACGTGCTTGTCTGGCCGTGCCTGTCCGGCCGTACCTGTTCGCTCATCATGTCCCATAATCGTCCACGAGCTCCCCAGCTGGCCCGCACACTGTCCACCACCGTCCAGCTGGTCGAGCTTAGTCGAGCTGACGCTTAGCTGGACGCTAGCTGGACGCTAGCTGGACGAGCTGATACTAGCTGGCCTAGGTGTCCGCAGCTGGTCCATAGTTGTCTGCAGCTGGCCTATAGCTGTCCATAGCTGGCCGGTAGCTGTCCGCAGCTGAACTAACTTGTTCATCGAGCTTGTTCAGCTCAATCAGCTCGTATTCCAGCTATTTGAGCTAGTAGCTTAGCTACTTAAGCTCATATAGCTATCGATTTCGTTAAAACAAACTTCCCCCTTCAGGATCGCGGGACGCGGGCGTTACAAGTCTACCCCCCTTAAAATGAATTCGTCCTTGAATTCGGCGTGTGTAGAAATTCCTGACCTTTGTCCTCTTGAGACTTGATCTATTCTTGATCTTGCTCTCTTTTTGGGACTAGGTCATTTGTCTTAGATCTACATCTTCCCCGACGCAATCTTTTCCCCTTGATCTTGGACAATCTCTGAATAGATCAAGTCTGTTCCTATCCTAGTTCCATCCCAACTAGGACAATTTCCCGACCTTGGTCCTTCCTGGACGCGGTTGTCATTTCCTGGACCTTTGGTCCATGTTCCTCTCGACCTTTGGTCGACACTTTCCCGACTCTCTGGTTGATGTGCTATGTGTTCGACGTTTTGAACAATCGCTCGATTCACGAGCACATCTTGGCGAACACATTCCCATTCCCAAGCATGTCTTCGATCTTGTCAGAGATTTCCATTTCGTCCGAACACATAGCGCAATTGCATCGGTCCTCACAGGATCGTGCATGCTCTGATACCAACTTGAAAGACCCCAACCCGGATGTCCCATTGTCCGCGGTCATGGCTTCCATTCGGCCCCATTCCCGGCCGAATATCCTTTGATTCGGTTACTCAGCTTTGGTTCGCGGCCTAGCTTCATAACCCCTTTACGCAGCGGAATATAATTTTAATCTTGACCCATCCCTTTGTGCTTAGCCATACAACCAACCAACCCCATAGGCTTGCACATATTAGGGATGGGGACATATAGTCCCTTCGGTTCACAGTAAACGGTTGCTCTAACGGCTTCCCGAACCACTCGTGTTCCCGAATCTTGGCATCGGACGTGCCATTAGTTGACCCATCGGTCATACCATTGTACGCCATCGACTTTTTGATCTTGGTATCAGCGCCTGCTCCGATCGAACGATCCGACCCCATAATCGAATCGCCGATCGACCTCCGACCAGACCGATACTTCCGATAGACTTGACGACCACCCGACCGATCAATCCAACCTGCGGCTCGTATCGTCGATCCTTTGATAACCCGATCCGACTTGCGATTGAATCACCGGTCAACCCTTGATCGATCCGTCCATTGACGCGGATCGTCGATGACCTTTCGATCGGTCCAATTCTATGATCGAACTGTCGATCATCCTGCGATCTGTTCGTCTCCACGGACGAACCACCGCTTATCCTACGATCGGATCGGCCCACTTGCCGAACCATCGCTCGTCTCATCGTACCTTTGATAGAGAGGTAGCATGCGCATCAGTTCAGACGAGTAAACTCGCCGAACCGCACCCCCTTTTCTACTTAGGCTTAGATGGACGATGGAAGGATGAGGGTGTGTTGGATGAAGGCCTTGCCCTCTATTTATAGTGCCCTGGCCGAAGTCTAGGCTCCAAAAGGCACCTGTCCATCAAGGCCCTTCATTCATCCACATTCGGACGTGCTTGTCTGGCCGTGCCTGTCCGGCCGTACCTGTTCACTCACCACGTCCCATAACCGTCCACGAGCTCCCCAGCTGGCCCGCACACTGTCCACCACCGTCCAGCTGGTTGATCTTAGTCGAGCTGACACTTAGCTGGACGCTAGCTGGACGAGCTGATACTAGCTGGCCTAGCTGTCCGCAGATGGTCCATAGCTGTCCGCAGCTAGCCTATAGCTGTCCATAGCTGGCCGATAGCTGTCCGCAGCTGAACTAACTTGTTCATCGAGCTTGTTCACATCATTCAGCTCGTATTCCAGCTATTTGAGCTAGTAGCTTAGCTACTTAAGCTCATATAGCTATCGATTTCCTTAAAACAAACTTCCCCCCTTCAGGATCGCGGGACGCGGGCGTTACAACCGTGCCTGTCCGTCTGTGTCTGTTCGGTCCATGACCATTCGCCACCGCGTCCCATGACTGTCTACCACCGTCCAGTTGGCCGAGCTCAATCGAGCTCCTTGGCAGCTGGTCGAACTGACGCTAGCTGGCCGATAGCTGTCCGCAGCTGGCCAATAGATGTCCAAAGCTGGCCGTTAGCTGTCTGCAGCTGGCCAAGAGCTGTCCGTAGCTGAACTACTTGTTCATATTCTAGCCGTTTGAGCTAGTAGCTTAGCTACTTTAGCTCATTTAGCTATCACTTTCCTTAAAACAAACTGCCCCCCTTTAGGATCGCGGGACGTGGGCGTTACATGTGGGTCAGCTGGACAGCTCGTCGATAGTCATGGGACGCGGTGACGAATGGTCTTGGCCAAACAGACACGGTTGGACAGGCACGGCCGAACAGACACGGACGGACGGTCACGGCCGGACAGGCACGGACGAACGTGCACAATCGAAGGGTCTTGTCGGACAGGTGCCTTTTGGGGCCTAGACTTCAGCCAGGACCCTATAAATAGAGGGTCAGATTTGTTTGTGTGATTCAAACAAGTCTAGTTCTCCACCGATTGAGAGAGTCAATCAAGCCCACGGATTGAGAGAGTCAATCAAAGCAACACCACCACCTTTACCGTAGTATCCTTCTTCCGCCAACGCTTATTGATTATTTCTTGATCACCGTTTCTTGATTCCGGATCCTATAACAATATCGACCAAAAGGTCAAGGAAAATGAGACCAAAGGTCGGTAATGGCGACCGAGTCCAGGGAGGACCACGGTCAGGAAATTTTCCTAGTCGGGATGGAACTAGGGTGGGATAAGACTTGATCTAATCGGAGAGTGACCGAGATCAAGGGAAATAGATCGCGTTGGAAAAGACGTAGATCAAGAAAAAAGACCAACTCCTAAAAAGAGCGAGATCGAGAATAGATCAATTCTCAAGTGGACGAAGGTCGAGAATCTCTACACCCACCGAATTCGAGGACAAATTCATTTTAAGGGGGGTAGACTTGTAACGCCCGCGTCCCGCGATCCTAAAGGGGGGCAATTTGTTTTAAGGAAATTGATAGCTAAATGAGCTAAAGTATCTAAACTACTAGCTCAAACAGCTAGAATATGAGCTGAACGAGCTGAAAGAACTCGATGAACAAGTAGTTCAGCTACGGGCAGCTCTTGGCCAGCTGCGGACAGCTAACGGCCAGCTGCGGACAGCTATCGGACAGCTGTGGGCAACTATCGGCCAGCTGTGGACATCTATTGGCGAACTGCGGACAGCTATTGGCCAGTTGCGGACAGCTATCGGCCAGCTCGCGTTTGCTCGACCAGCTGCCAAGGAGCTCGACTGAGCTCGGCCAGCTGGACGGTGGTGGACAGTGTGTGGGTCAGCTGGACAGCTTGAGGACAGTCATGGGACGCGGTGACGAACAGTCATTGCCGAACAGACACGGTTGGACAAGTACGGCCTAACAGACACGAACGGACGGTCATGGTCGGACAGGCACGGACGAATGTGCACGATCGAAGGGTCTTGTTGGACAGGTGCCTTTTCGGGCCTAGACTTCGGCCAAGACCCTATAAATAGAGGGCGTGACCTTCATTTCCAGACACCATCATCCTTCCATCGTCCATCTAAGCCTAAGAAGAAAAGGGGGTGCGGCTCGGCGAATTTACTTGTCCAAACTGATGCGCATGTTACCTCTCTATCGAAGGTACGATCAGACGAGCGACGGTTTGGCAAACGGGCCAATCCGATTGTAGGATAAGCGGTGGTTCGTCCATGGAGTCGAACCGATCGCAGGATGATCTACGGTTCGATCATAGAGTCGGACCGATCGAAAGGTCATCGATGATCTGCGTTAATGGACAGATCGATTGAGGGTTGATCGATGATTCAATCGCTAGGCGGATCGGGTGATCAAAGGATCAACGATACCAGCCGTAGGATGGATTGATCGGTCGGGTGGTCGACAAGTCGTTGGAAGTATCGACCCAGTATGTGGTTGATCGGAGATTCAATTAAGGGTTCAGATCATCTGATCGGACCAGGCACTGATACCAAGACCGACGAGTCGATCGGGATACCAAGGTAGGACCGACATGTCAAATAATGGCACGTCGGATGCTAAGCTTCGGGAACATGAGTGGTTCGGGAAGCCGATAGCGCAACCGATCACCGTGCACCGAAGGGACTATAAGTCCCCATCCCTAATATGTGCAAAGCGTATAGAGGTTTACAAAGCAAGGCCACGAGCCAAAGCTAAGTAAACGAATCAATGGATATTCGGCCAGGAACAGAGCCGAATGGAAGCCGTGACCGCGGACGCGGGGACGTCAGGGTCGGGGTCTTTCAACCACCACACTCGAACAAACACTCGACCATGTGCAGAGAGGGACTCGACCGGATGGAAGAAGCAGAAGAAGAGGTCACTCGACCAAGTACTCGACCGAGTACCTAGTCGAGTTGACCGAGTACCTGGTCGAGTTGACCGAGTACCTGGTCGAGTTGACCGAGCCGCCTTCCTATTTTGTTTTCTAGCCATTTTAGGGCTTCCCCTCTCTCCTATATAAAGTCCTTGTACCTCATGGCCGGAAAGAGAGCACTTTTTAGAGAAATAATATCTAGACCTAGTATATACCCTTTTGGGAATTATCTACTTTTTGTCTTTCTTTTGCTTAGATCATTAGCCACTTTTGTATTATCTCAAGAAATCTTTGATACTTGTTGGTTCCATAACTTTCTAAGTATTGAGTATTTGAGTTTGATATCTTCTTCAATATTTTTGATCTCTATCTTGTCTATCTAATCATGCAAGTTTCATTGATTTCTGGGTTTATGATTTTGTTCATCATGTTTAGTGATTGTGAGTAGTGTGTAGAGATCTTAAGGATGGATTAGGCTGGGCAAAGGTTATGGGTGTTTAGATTGATCAAGCTTTATTTTTATACATCTCTTCTAGATTAGATATGCTCTATGCTATCCTTATACTGAGAAGGTAAGGATAGATCTTAAGTTTCTTAACATCACACCAATGTTAAAGTTGCTAGATAAGGCTAATGTGAGAGATTATCATGAAGCATGCTATGAGATTAGATGCTTAAAGTGATTTTTGACATTGATGATCTGATTGTTTAATGCCTGCTTTTATATTTAATAGCTAGTGAGAGCTAGGTCTAAGAGTATCTAAGCTTGATTGTTATTGCCATGAGAATGAATTAACAAGTATTGGAAGATCATTGTCTAGAGATAGCTCATTGTTTATTGAGGTTTGTTGATCAATCTAGATAACCATAGTTTGAGCCCAGCCCATGAATCCATCCTTAGGACCTTTCTTTGTCTATTGATTTCCCTGTTTAAGTACTGTTATTCGCTTGCTGTTTGATTCACTTTCGTTTTGCTCTGTTTTGATTGTTGTTCTATCTCTGTTCTTCATCCGTAAGTTCACTCAACCTCCCACTCGATCACGCATCCGATCGAGTGCTTGATCGAGCATCATCCAGTGTTCTTGTTTATGTTCTGCATTTACTTGTTTCACTACCTGTTTCATTTCTTGTTTCACTCCTGTTGCATACATTTCGTTTCTGTTTGATCCTATTTCATTACTTGTCTTGCACCAGTTTAATTCATGTTCTTGTTTAGAATCATTACTGCTTTGTTTTCATTGTTTACTTTGCATTTAATATCTTGTCTTAGTGGCTTTACATTCTGCATTTTATCATTATCATTAGGCTGTTAGTTAAAAACATTCATCACATTTGGCTTGACTTAGATAAGTATTCATATCCTGATTGCTTGCATCACACTCATTATGGATTGACATCCTTTCTGTTACAACAACATAAGAGTAATTGAAACACCTTGCATCCACCTGTTCATCCATCATCTCTATCATCATTCGTTCATCACCAACCATACATTATAGACATGTTTCAATTTGGCGCCGTTGCCATTTGAGTGTTTGTTTGTGGCATTTAGGATTTATACAAGTCTAAGATTAAGTTCTATTGTTCCTTTGATCACTATTGATTAAGATTCTTCATCTGCTTGTTTGTTTTGAACCTCAGGTACCAACTCGACTAACCACTCGACCGTCTGCACGGTCGAGTACCTGATCGAGCCACCACCCAGATTCAAAAGGAATACTCGGCTCAGTTAGTTCGACCTTCAACTCGAGCTTGTGCTCGACCGAGTGTCTGTTCGAGTCGGTCTTCGGGTCAGTTGATGCAAACAAGATCTAAGGGGAATCAGAATCTTCAGAGGTACCTTGATCACATCAATCACCTACCAAGAGACCTAAGACAGCAGAGAACAAGATTCCTCCAGGAACAAGAAAATCAGTTGCTAATGGAGCAACAAAACAATAAAGATCCAAGGCCATAGAACATTGGTGCAGGAGATGCCCCAAATACACACAATCAGAGCTGGTAATGTGCCTCCTGCAGTTGCAAATAATAATTATGAGATCAAAAGTGGGCTAATCTCTATGATTCAAGCAAATAAGTTCCATGGTTTGCCAATGGAAGACCCCCTAGACCATCTTAATGAGTTTGATAGAATTTGTGGCCTCACCAAGATCAATGGTGTAAGTGAGGATGGTTTCAAGTTTAGATTGTTTCCTTTCTCACTTGGAGACAAGGCACATCTCTAGGAGAAGACACTTCCAACTGGTGCTATCACTACATGGGATGCTTGTAAGAAGGCTTTCCTAGCTAAATTCTTCTCTAATGCTAGAACTGCAAGGTAGAAATATGAGATTTCTGGTTTTGCACAAAAGAATAATGAAAGCTTTTGTGAGGCATGGGAGAGATTCAAAGGCTTCCAAACACAATGTCCACACCATGGCTTTAGCAATGAATCTCTATTCAGCACCTTATATAGAGGAGTCTTACCAAAGATAAGGATGCTTTTGGATACAGCCTCCAATGGCAATTTCCTCAACAAGAATGTAGAAGAAGGATGGGAGCTAGTGGAGAACTTAGCACAATCAGATGGGAACTACAATGAGGATTATGATAGAACAGTGAGATTTGCCTCCAATGATCAAGATGAGAAGTATAAGAAGGACTTGAAGGTTGTTCATGAGAAGTTGGACAAGATTCTACTTAGCCAACAAAAGAACATTCACTTTCTTGGTGAAGAAGAGGTTCCAGATCAAGCTAGGGAGAGAGAATTTGCTGAGATTTGCTACATGCAGAAACAAGGAGGGTTCAAGGGTTACAATCAATTCAAGAACAACAACCTCTCCTATAGAAGCACCAATGTGGCAAATCCTCAAGACCAAGTTTATCCACCTCAACAACCCCAACAACAAAACAACTATGCACCCAAACAACAACACCAAGGGTTCCAGGCTCCAATCTGTCCCCCTCCAGGGTTTCAGACCAACCAAAGCCAAGAACCAGATTTGACAGCTATGATGCAGCAATTGTTGCTTGGGCAAGCAAATGGGCAGATTGAGGATGCAAAGAAGTTTGCTGAGCTGAACCAAAAGTTAACTTCTCAGTATAATGATCTCAACATCAAGTTTGAAAGTTTGAACTCTAAAGTGAAGTACATGGAGAGCAACATTGCTTCAACTTCAGCTCCAAAGCCTAATAACCTTCCTGGAAAAGCTATTCAAAACCCAAGGGAGTTTACTGCTAAAGCTATTCACCTTTATGAGGAAACTGCCACTGAGGACAGTGAAGTTCAAGATGGGGAGGATTTTTCACTAATTGAAGCCCAGAGCAAAGATTTTACACAGCAGACTGAAGCCGGCAAGGCACTCGACCAGGTGCTCGACCACACACACAATTGAGTTACTGATCGAGTCGTTGCCACAGAAGCTGTTGAGCCTGTTAGATACATTCCTCCTGCTTACAAACCTCCTCTGCCATTCCCAGAGCGTTTCAAGGAACAGAAGCTGAAGGAACTCAGGAAAATAATTGAAGAAAGGGAAGTGATGGCTTTGAAACAAGAGGTTATCATTGAATACAAAAAAGAAGAGAGAGGACCTGCTTTGGAACAGTATGCTCCATATCCTCTCTACAAAGGTATGCTGCTGGAAATGTCTAAGAAGAGAGCTGAGAATCAGGACAAGAGAGATCTTGAGGAGATTGAGAAAGTTGTTATTCCAACAAAACTTGAAGACCCAGGTCCATTTAATCTGCCATGCTCTTTCAGCTACTTGCATTTCAACAAATGCTTGTGTGACTTAGGGGCATCTATCAGTGTAATGCCCTACTCCATTGCACATAAGCTTGGGCATACTGACTTCAAGCCCAATAACCTCTACTTATTTCTAGCTGATGGATCACATAAAGATGTTGTTGGTAAGTTGGCGAATTTCCCAGTCAAGATAGGCTAGACCAGAATTCCCACTGATTTCCTCATTATAGACATGGATAAGGAGCTAGAAGACCCTATCATCCTAGGAAGACCATTCCTAGCTACTGCTGGAGCTGTAATTGATGTTAAGGAGGGGTTGATAACCTTGAGCATAGCTGAGGGTTTGATCATGAAATTTGATATCAACAACCCAACCAATTTGCCATATAGAGGTCAGCCTTTTGTTCTTAAAGACAAGAGAGATCATGAGATCTCAAGTGAAGTGGAAACTTCAAAGGCTAAGCTCTCTTATCATGAGGAATCAGTTGAAAAGCTCAAGGGTTCAATTCAAGAATTTACTGGTCTAGTGAAGGATCTTCAAGTGCAACTCAACAAGAGGTCTTTGAAGAAAGCAAGACCAAGACTCAAGAAGAAGAAACAAAGTTCAAATGCTAAGGGTGTAGTGATTAAGGATCAGCACCATTGTGATCAGGTTGTACCAGGGAGGATTTCATCATCTCCTTGGTCTCCAAACCAAGCCTGAAAAGGCATCAAAAGTCAAGCTTAGAGACTTTAAACAAGCTCACTAGGGAGGAAGTCCCTAAGGCATCATTGTACATATGTCTAATTTTCCTTGTAGTTTTGATTTCTTTTCTTTTATGTTTGTGTTGGGCAGGCCATTTTATGAGAATGTAGATGGGTTTAAGAAGAATTGGACTTGTAGAAGTGGATTCGCAAGGCCACTCGACCAGCCCACAAGAGGTACTCGATCAAGTGGAATAGAAGCCCAAGCCCACTCGGTTCCAATTTCTCTTGCTCGATCGAGTGGAGGGAGAAAGGAGTTTGAATTTCGAATTTTGGTCAAGTACTCAACCACGTGGGGTCAAGTGGTGGGGTCGAGTGGCAGCAAATGTGAAGCAAAGATTCCCAATTCAAATTTGAATGCCAAAAACGCTCCAACCTTGTCTCCTTGTCCCCTTAACCTCTTTATAAGGAGCTAAACTCGATTCTAGGCTTCTCACACTCTCTCATTTGCTTTAAACAATCAAAATCTAGCTTAAATTCTCTCTCAAGTTCATCTTCTTGCTCAAGCTTAGTTCTTTTGATTTTTAGGTTACTAACCTATTAACTTTGATCTTTGAGTCTATTTCCTTCAGTTCTCTTTCAAAATGTCTTCAAGGTGTACAGAAACATCAAAACAAGCTGCTATTCGTGAAGCTGAAGGTAAGAAAGCTGTTGCTCGCTCATTGGATCGACGTGATGTACAGCTTGCATCAAGAAGAGAAGCTGGTGGTAGTACTCGATCACCTACTCGAGCAGGCAAACGATCGAGTGCTGGTTCGAGTAGGCGGTCGAGTGGCGTGGCGAAGAAGAAACATCAGCCAGTTGAAGAGGACCCAAAGCGAACTGAAAGTGAGGAGGAGATGGAATTCACTCTTCAAGAGAACATGAGGAGGAACAAAACAAGAGGGAAGAGGCCAGCAATTGAAGAACAAGAAGAAGAGAGTGAAAATGAAGAAGAGCAAGAAGAAGGGGAAGACGAAGAAGAATCTTGTGGCTTAACTACAAAATATCTCTATGAAGCTTTCATGAGGATGAGTTTCCAAGGAACAAGGTATCCACACAAGGAGACCATGGAGAAGCTGGGAATTGCTGAAGATGTAGAGTTTCTCTTTGAGAAGTGCAATTTAAGCAAATTCATGGGCTTGTGCATGGAAGTGTATAGAGAAGAGAGCTGTGAGTTCTTAGCCACCATCAAGTTTCACATCTTCCCAAGGATGGATAAAGAGTTGGGAGATGGTTGTTGTGACTTCACCATCAAGGGAAGAAAATATGAGCTTTCATTCAAGAAGATAGCCAATATCTATAGTTTTGAAGTTGGTAGTGGAAGGAATATGGTTATACCAAGGGAAAACTTCTTTGATGTTTGGGAAACCATTGGAGATAGCAAAATCTACTCATCCTCCAAGTCCAAGAGCTCAAAGATAAAGAGTCCAGTCCTAAGGTACTTTCACAAGGCCTTAGCAAACACTTTCTTTGCTAGAAAGGAGACTGGAAATTTGAATGAGGGAGAGCTTAAGATTATTGATGTAGCACTCAATGGCATCATCCTTCAAGCAAGAGATGGGACCATTATCCTTGGGAGTAGTGTGGAGACTGATCTTGCTATGGTCCTCATTGACCAATTGATCTATTATAGAAGCTGGGTGAGCAAGCTATACAAGAGGGGCTCAACTGGAGTTCTAACCATTAGAGCATTATCACTCCAATGCTAGTAGCTGACAAGGTACCACTTCAAGGAGAGAAGGCCAAGCCAAGATGGATTGACACCAACTACCTCACCTCCACTCTCATTCTAGCCGAAGAGATGCACCATGGGAAACACCTCTTCAACTTTGAGCATCCAACACTAGGGAAGACTCAGCTTGTTCTACCCAACAAGGTACTTACCACCATAAGTGAAGGGCTAAGCATTGATTTTTGGCCAGCTGCTGAGCTTTTGTTTGATGGGACAGCCCAAGTAAGAGAAGATCAAGATGGAGATGTGGAGATGGTTGATGGAGAAGAAAATTTTTATTTTGAAGATTATGAGCCAAATCCAAGGGATAGTAGAGGAGTGAGAGAGACTAGCACGAGGTTGACACTTCTACAAAAGTGGAATAAGTGGCATGGAAATAATTTTGATAAGTTGAAGAAGAAGGTGGGAAGGATGACTAAGTCCATCAAGGGTTTAAAGAAGGAGATTGCTATATTGAAGAGTGGAAATTCTTCATCAAGCCATTCTAGCCCATTGAGAAGGAGTAGCTCCACTAGAGCATTATCTAGAGCTGAAAACCCAGTGGTACCAGCTAGAGCTTCGATGCATGAGCCAATTCAGAGAAGGAGAGATTCAAGTCGCCCAGAACAGCAGTTTCCGAGGCACTCGATCGGTTCACTCGAGCACCCACTCGACTAAGCACCTACAATGCACTCAGCCGAGTACATGCCCAGACCTCCCTATGGTTTTCCAACTCCAGCAGGCTATCCAGGCTATCCCTATGGCAAAGCTTACCCTCCCATCCCTCCCCAATACTTCATGGATCCAGCCCTTTTGCAGCAATACTACCAGCAGCAAGGAAAACAATTTTTCCTACCACCACCAACTCGACCAGCCCACTCGACCGAGCAGTCGACCGAGTACCAGTCGATGACCATCGTCGAGTTTCCTCCTTCCCCACCTCAAAATCAAGCTCCAGGCTCCAGCTACACATTTGACAGCATGAATGAGGATGTGTACAACTTCTTCCACAACCCATAAGGTACCAACATCACCTCTCTATTGTAAATACCATTGCATATCTAGTTTTATTTTATTTTGAGTCTTGAATCCTCTTACAAATTTCTTTTACACAGTGGACTATGTAATTTAAGTTTGGGGAAGGGTTTGAGATAGTATTTGATGTTGTCTTTTGTTTTCTTATTTCACATTTCAGCATTATCATGTTAGTATTTGATATATCATGGTTTTTAGGGTTTTTAACCATGATATAAGTGTGCTTTTTGAGTCTTTCCATTTGTTTCTAGGTTGTTTTTGAGTCTTTACAGGTTATTTGGGATTTTGGCACAGATGGAGCGAAGTGGAGCAATTTGGATGATTTTGGAGCATATAACCGAAGGAAAAGAACTTGGAGTCGGATCAGAGTGATGGCATCGGTCGACACCACGTGAGCATCGATCGACAGCCCTGTTTATCCGACGAGAGAACAAGAATTGGAAGTTTTACTATTTTACCCAAAGTTTTCCACAATTGCAACATAAGCCCCTGGACGTATTTTAGGATATATTTATAGTGTTTTGGGTTTTTTAAACCCTTAAGTTATTTTCTAGCAGTTTTTGAGAGAGAGATTATTGAGAGCTTTCGGGAGAGAAGGATCTGAATTCTTTGTAGAGAGACGATTTCTAAACTCCCTCTTTTACTTTTCAATATCTATTGCATGTTATTTAGAATGATTTGTTCTTCATTAAACATGTTTGAGTAATTTGCTTGTTAGGTTTAGGGTTTTTCACAGGGTTTTTATGATTTATTAGATCTGTGATTTTTAGGGTTTTTAATCTTTTATGATCTTCATCTTTGGTTGTTCTTCACAATAATTCTTGATTCATCACCTAGAATTATTATCTTAGGGAAATTAATTGATATGAGAATAATATTGTTTTCCTGATTAAAACCATTGATGAACAAAATTACTTTTTACAAAGAGATTTGAATTAGTGATTTTGTGAAGTTTTCTAATCCTGTTCTTAAAGCTGATTTTTAACTTAGAATTTTACAAACAGATTTGGATTTTCTGGTTTTAAATTTAGATAATAATTGCAGTAAGAACTGAATTATTTTATAAAACTGTTTAGAGTTCTAGATCTGATTTTTATTGCCTGAATCCTAATTAATTTATTGATTTAATACTTCATAATTACCTGAGAAATTCCCTAGGCCTGCCTAACCTTTTGATTTTCTGATTTCATAACACTTTTATTTGAATATTTGCATTGCTTTTTCAATAATTAAATTAACTTGTTTAGCGTAAGGACAAAACTGTATAATCCATTGTGTTTGATCTTGAGTCTCTGTGGATTCGACCCATAGAGTATTACAACTGCAAGGCTGTTAGTACCATTAGGGTATTACAATTTGAGCTTATCAATTTTGGTGCCGTTTCCGGGGACTCTTTGATCTACCATTAGTTTGAGTTTTTAATTTCGTCAAAATTTTTTATTTTTTATTTTCTACTTACACGTTTTTGTTTTTCTTCTCTTTGGTGTTTCAGGTGCATGCCTCCTAGACCTCACACAGGGAGCAACAAGATTGGTGCTACTGTGAAGCTTTCGAACCAAGAGCTAGGAAAACTTGAGTGTGAGAACCGAAAAGCAGCTAAATCAGCTAAGATGGTCAATCCGGTCATTCTGAGAGTTGATGAAGATGGTGCTTTGAGAGATCAAGAGGGCCACTTGCGCAATGAGCATGGCCAAAAGCTTGATGCAGAGGACAATGTGATTGTTGAACCAGTTGTCAACCAACAAGCTGTTGTCAACCAGCAAGTTGTTGCCGATGAGGAGGTTAACCTTGGTGTCGATCAACGCCAACAAGAGGGTATCGATCGACACCCACCTCCAGCAGACGGACGTGGAGCTGCCAACCACGTCCATAACCCGGTTCGAAGACAGGATCAAAACCGGGATCTGATCAGGACTATTGCAGACTTCAACAGAGCTGATTTGATGTATGAAAACCGCTCTGCAATTGTTCCACCTCCATTCCCAAGGAATGACTTTGAGCTGAAGCCTGCTTACTTCCAGCTAGTTGGACAAAGACCCTTCTCTAACCTGCCAAATGAGGCTTTGGACCATATTGAGCACTTTGAAGACTTGGTGACTAGTGTCAAGGCCAATGGAGTAACTGAAGACTACATCTACTGCAAGCTCTTCCCATATTCACTTGCAGGAGAAGCGTCCCAATGGTTGAAACAATTTCCAGCCCGTTCTTTGACCTCTTGGCAACAAGTGAAGGTGGCTTTTCTCAACTACTTTTATGATGATGCCATGTCAGATGAGCTAAGAGTCAAGCTGTCCTCCTTCAAGCAAAAACCAGATGAAGCTTTCAAGACAGCTTGGGTAAGATTCAAGGCATATCAAAAGGACTGTCCACACCATGGGTTTTCAAGAGTGCAGCTGTTAAGTATCTTTTTCAGAGGAATTGACTGGGAATATCAGCTGGCTTTGGATGCTGCAAGTCATGGAAACTTCAAGACAAAATTCCCAGATGAAGCTGAGAATTTGATTGAGAACCTAGCATCCAGTAAAAATACTAAGAGAGCTGATGCTGAAAGAAAGAGAATACATGGAGGATTTGATGCCAATCAGCTTGCTTCAGTGAATGCAAAGCTGGATTCAGTTCATAACCTTTTAGTTGGCAAGAAATCAGTTCACTTTGCTGCTGAAGTTGAAACTTTTGAACTAGAACCTGAGAAAGGGCATGAAGAAGAGGATGTGAACTATGTCTATGGAAATCAAGGTCAGCGGTTTGGTAATCAGCAAGGTAGCAGGCCTTACAGTGGAAACAGCCAGCGCAGTAACTTTCAAGGAAATTCTTCTGGTTTCACACCTAAACCTGATTATCAAAAGCAGCAAAAAAGTAGTGGATATACAAGGAATTATGGAACCAATTCATATCAGTCTCCACCTCCAAAAACAGCTGAAAGTAGTAAGATGGAAGCTATGCTTGAGCAGCTTTTGCAAGGTCAGGAGCAAATGACAGTGAATTTCAATGGGAAGCTTGACAATGTCTACACTAAGCTTAATGGGAAGTTTGAAGCATTGAACATTCATGTCAAAAAGCTGGAAAGTCAGGTTGCACAAATATCTAGATCTGTCAAGAGGCAAGAGGGATTTCTCCCTGGGAGAACTGAATCAAATCCCAAGCATTCATGCAATGCAGTGACCTTGAGAAGTGGCAAACAACTCCATTCTATACCCCAGAAGGATCAATCTGATGATCTCCAAGAGTCGATTGATGTTGAAGACGATGAGGAAGTTTCTGCTGAGCCAGTGCCGACCAACACTGATGAGCATCTGTCGACACCCTGTCCACCCGAAACCATGGTTTCTACACCATAAGACAGCATCGATCGATGCCACATGGGTACCGATCGACATCAACCACGGGCAGAAACCCAANAATGACTTTGAGCTGAAGCCTGCTTACTTCCAGCTAGTTGGACAAAGACCCTTCTCTAACCTGCCAAATGAGGCTTTGGACCATATTGAGCACTTTGAAGACTTGGTGACTAGTGNCCAAGAATCCAAGGAAGTCCAAACAAGAGCTAGATGATGCTAAATGCAAAGCAATGATGGTCAAGCTTATTGTTGAGCTACCTTTGATTGATGCTGTTAAGACTTCTCCAATGCTATGGATATATGTCAAGANTCCAGCCCGTTCTTTGACCTCTTGGCAACAAGTGAAGGTGGCTTTTCTCAACTACTTTTATGATGATGCCATGTCAGATGAGCTAAGAGTCAAGCTGTCCTCCTTCAAGCAAAAACCAGATGAAGCTTTCAAGACAGCTTGGGTAAGATTCAAGNTTTGCTAGATCTTTGTGTGATCTTGGTTCTAGTGTCAACTTAATGCCTAAATTGGTAGCTCTCAACCTGGGAATGACAGACTTCAAGCCTAGCAAGATCACTCNGAATATCAGCTGGCTTTGGATGCTGCAAGTCATGGAAACTTCAAGACAAAATTCCCAGATGAAGCTGAGAATTTGATTGAGAACCTAGCATCCAGTAAAAATACTAAGAGAGCTGATGCTGAAAGAAAGAGAATACATGGAGGATTTGATGCCAATCAGCTTGCTTCAGTGAATGCAAAGCTGGATTCAGTTCATAACCTTTTAGTTGGCAAGAAATCAGTTCACTTTGCTGCTGAAGTTGAAACTTTTGAACTAGAACCTGAGAAAGGGCATGAAGAAGAGGATGTGAACTATGTCTATGGAAATCAAGGTCAGCGGTTTGGTAATCCGCAAGGTAGCAGGCCTTACAGTGGAAACAGCCAGCGCAGTAACTTTCAAGGAAATTCTTCTGGTTTCACACCCAAACCTGATTATCAAAAGCAGCAAAAAAGTAGTGGATATACAAGGAATTATGGAACCAATTCATATCAGTCTCCACCTCCAAAAACAGCTGAAAGTAGTAAGATGGAAGCTATGCTTGAGCAGCTTTTGCAAGGTCAGGAGCAAATGACAGTGAATTTCAATGGGAAGCTTGACAATGTCTACACTAAGCTTAATGGGAAGTTTGAAGCATTGAACATTCATGTCAAAAAGCTGGAAAGTCAGGTTGCACAAATATCTAGATCTGTCAAGAGGCAAGAGGGATTTCTCCCTGGGAGAACTGAATCAAATCCCAAGCATTCATGCAATGCAGTGACCTTGAGAAGTGGCAAACAACTCCATTCTATACCCCAG
>NC_025688.1:104899-119495 GCF_000633955.1 Camelina sativa | reverse complement strand
TAACCGATCAAGATCACAAAATTTTCTATCCCATCCCTAGAAACTTTACTACACTACTCAGATCTCATTGCAGAAAACATAAAAGCATAGATGAAAGAAAATTGCATTATCTCAAAGATAGAGTAGAGTAGAAGGGTTTAAAGAAGAAATCTAAAATGATAACAAAAAGAAGTAAAATAAATCCTAACAAAAGTGGAAAAGAGTTTGAGTCGCTCTAGATCTCTCTCAGAAGCTCTCGCTCTCTGGTTTGAGGGTCTGCGACGTGCTAGGGCGAGAGGAAGAAGAGAGGGGGGGTTTATATATGGAAACCCATTAACCCTAGCTTCCCAGTCCTGTTCGAGGGTCTGCTTGATGGGGTGCACGAGGATGTGCTCGGGTTGCTCTTCGGGTAGGCTCTCCGGTTGTTCTTTCTGTTCTTGGATCCCCCTCGATCGTGTTGGGGTTCAGACTGTTCTTCCAGCTCGATGGCTCCTTCGGGTACATGCTCGGATTTGTCTTTGTTTCTCCCCATTTTAGGCTCTTAAGCATCAGTTTTCATCCAAAGAATGCAAATGCAAGAATGCAACACCCTAAATGGCCTAAAAGTGAATTCATACAGTTAATGACCTAAAAATGCTAAGGTTAGGGTATACACAATGCAAAATATGGATAAAAAAGATGTTAAAAACATATAAATTAAAGAGTTATCAGATCCCCAAACTTAAATCTTGCTAGTCCTCTAGCAAGGAAGTAAGAGGGTGCGGTTTGAAAACTGGGATTCATAACCTTTATATGCTAAGCGAAGGATTAAAGCTATAATCCTTTAAGATAGTTTAATGGTGCTAAGATCAATAAACATACTTACAAATATTTTTCTATGCTTATTACCATGCATCAATCTAGTTCAACCTCCAACTAAAAGTAAAGAACATCTCTTTCACATTCATTTAAGTGTTTGGCGAATTCTTGCAAATGGAAGATGAATCAAGCTCAATCGGTTTCAAGGGTAAGACTTTTTGGTAAGATGGTTTCAAACAAATTCTTTGGGTGGTTTTCTCTCAAAAGAAGGAATGCTAGGAAGTTGTGAAAACTATCTAAGATTGAGAATAATTTGGGCATACAAAGCTTAACTCATGATAATCTACCCTTTTCTCATTCACTTTCTCTTTTTTTTATTTATTTAAACCCCCTAAAATTAAACTACCCACAACATTGATTTTAACTCTTTTTTTTTTGTAATCCCTAAGATTTAAACTTTAAACATCTAGCTCTCTTCTCTACTTTTTTTTCTTTTCTTCCTTTGCTAAACTCCTAATATGTATATATATATTTTTTGTTCTTTCTTCTTTTTCTAGGAGACTAGCAAAATGTTTTCTCTTTTTTTACTAAGAGACTTAGAGCTACTTAATTCTAACCTTAGGAACTTCTTTTCTTCTTTTCTTTTATTCCTTAACCCAACTCAAATAAACATGCTAACCACCTATCTTTCAAAACCGATTCTATTAGCTAGTTCGAATTCTAACTTATCTAAATCAAGAGGCAGTTCTTTGTTGTTCTCAATACTCTAAGGGTTTCACAACCTATAGCATAATGAAAAAGGCCTCACTCAACAATTCACAACAAGGTTTGAAAGAAAGGTTTGGGTTCAAGGGTAGGGAAAAACAAATCGGGAAAACGAAAAGATTGGTAAAAATGGAGTGCTAACCCGAATTTAGAGTTACCATGAGCAAGTATTCAAATTCCATAAGCAAGATAGTTTAAGTCTAAATTAAGTCCAATAATATAGAGATGTTCCAATGTTCAAACAAGTGGAGGAAGCTTTCAAGATGCAAGGTTCTAAACAAAGATTTTTCATTTTTTTCCAAAGATTGATCTAGCAACAATGAACTGTGATTAAGGGCTATAACTTCAATCCTAAGGTTTGGGATTTAAACAAGGTAGTTTTAATCATTGTCCCCTAAAATCCATATGCAACAATCCTATATGAAGCAATCTAGACTCAATCCTAATATGAAAATGCAACTACATGAACACTCGTGCACTGGTAAGCTTGTGTGTTGCAAAGCTGAACTCCTTATGCTCTGTCAAATACTTCTTCTGGTACTGAACCAGCCCCTCTTGTTGCATTCACCTTTCGCTTCGACAGAGTCTTCCTGTCAAACCCCGAAAATAAAAATCAAATTTTACAATTGCCACACAAAGCTATTATACCTTCTTGAAGAATTTGTAAAACTTACCATCTTACAACTGCGATACTGCTTGTAAGAAGAGAACCAGTACTGTCACAAGTCTGACATTTGATTAACCCGCGAGATTGGCAAGTTGGGCAAGGAAGCTTTCCCTTACCACTACAGTGTGCGCATCTGTGGAGAAAATAAGGTTCTATTTTTATGCAAATAGATGCAAACTCAAATGAATAAAAATAGCATGCAAAAATTTGAAATAAGAAAATAAAACATAATTTTATATACATCCTAGGACCCTCCCCCAAACTTAAATTACACAGTCCCTGTGTAAATAAAAGTCTGAAAAGGAGTCCAAGAATCACACAAGATGAAATAAAACTAAATGCGATGTTATTTACAAAGGTGGATGAATGTGGTACCTCATGGGTTGGTGAAGAAGGAGGTTGTAGCAGCCTCCATACTCGCCAGGGTCGTCACCGGCTTCAGCAGGCGCTGGGATTCGCTCATCAGATAGCGCGGTTATGCGCACGAACGACTTGCTCGGACCAGCATCCGAGGGGTTGATCGGGTAAGTGCTCGCATAGGTCATCGTGTATGGCATCAGTTAGTACGACGGATATGGTGGAAGAGGTCCGGAATGATCACCTGTATAGCCTCTTGCAGGGTGCATCGAGTAGGGCATCTGATAAGGCATTCGGTACGGGGGAGGGAAAGGCCTCGAGTACTCACCCGAATGGCNTTTAAACATCTAGCTCTCTTCTCTACTTTTTTTTCTTTTCTTCCTTTGCTAAACTCCTAATATGTATATATATATTTTTTGTTCTTTCTTCTTTTTCTAGGAGACTAGCAAAATGTTTTCTCTTTTTTTACTAAGAGACTTAGAGCTACTTANGTGTACCCCATCGTGTCGGGCATCGGATAGGCGTCTGAGTGGCTTCTCCGCAATCTTTCAGGTCTCGTGACACCCTCCTCTGCTTGGGGCTCGTAGGATTATGCTCTGTGAGGCTCTGGAGGGGTTAATCCTAGCATTCCTCCTAATGGTCCGCTCCTCCCCATCCATGCGGGTGCATAAGCTGAAGTGGGAGCTGAGGCACAACTTGCCTTATCTTGCAGCTCCTTGATCTGTCCTCCCATTACCTTCACTGAGCCAGTGAGGTCCTTTACCTTCTTGGCTAGGAACTTGTTCATCCTTTTCAGCCAGTCGATCCTCTTGTGAGCTTCCCTCACCCCAACAGGTTGCTTTTGAGAGCATACATACTCCTCAAAATCATACTCATCCGAGTTGTCTCCCTGTCCTTGTTCCGCTTGCTCTCCCTCAGCTTCGGATTCCTCCTCCGGATTGTACAGCTCCTCCAAAGGTGGTGTGAAGTCTATGTTGTTCCCTATCCGGACCTTGGTGCACACGATGTTGGGTAGGATCATTTGGGTGGCTCCGGCAGTCAGATGGACAAACTTGAAGAGCAACATGTTGTTTGGCTTTTCATAAGCCAGGAACCTCGCCAATGTGAGGTAGTCGACATCTAGCCACCTCGGCTCATGTATCACCCCCTTTAGGGGCACATCGCAAGCTACCAAGATTGGTGTGACCAATCCTCCAATAGAGATCTCTCCAGCTCCATCCCTCCTCTCAGTTTTCATAGCCCATGACTTGAGGTAAAGGAATTGATCAAGCACCACAAAGACCATACTAGTGTCCGCAACATCCCCGACTAGCGGTGTACCATCCCTAGCATTGTCTAAGACTCCGCACAAGGCAATATCTAGCAGCTGGAGCTCATGATCATTCACATTCCAAGTCTCCTTTCTAGCAAAAAGAATGCAGGCGAGGGACTTTTGAAAATACCTCAAAACAAGGCTCCTTATTTGAGCAGACTTGGAGCTTGTGGACTTGTATGTGAGCTTGTTGCCTATTGTTAGCCATAGGTACTTCATCTCTTCCTTGCTCACCTCCATGTTCTCTCCACTCCCAGCCTTGAAACCATACAACTTCTCCATCTCCTTGTAGGTGAGTCGGTATTCCTTGTTCCGCACGGAGAAGGTGATGAACCCGATCCCCCCATCAGGTAGTAGGGTCGGGTGGTCTTCAAAATAGTGCAACCGCAGTGTGGAGAGGAAGTTAACCGTCTCCTCCTCATAAGCTTCGAGGCTGGTTCACATCATCTTGCCCAGGTGGCACATGTCGAACAGGAACTCGATATCTATAGCAATGCCCAATTGCTTGATCATTTCTCGGTGGGGATAGCGGGTACCAACGAAGCTCATCTTGCAGAGGACCTTAAAGAGCTTCGCCGGAGTTTGCACCTCCTTCTGCTTCAGCCTCCCCGAAGCTTGGCATGTGCGTTCAATCTGCTCCTCCTCTCGGTCACGGCTCTCTTCCTCTGAGTCTCGATCCTCTTCCTCAGCTGCTCTCTCGGCTACCTTCTCAGCCCTTTCAGAGGCTGATCTCTTCTCCCTCATCACTGCAGCTGTGCTCCTTAACCGCGAGGTTTGGGTTTCCTCTGGTTCTCCTCCACCGGCATCAAAATCGATCTCCATGATAACTCTCTAATTTACATGTTTTTAGCATCCTTTTTTGTCCATATTTTGCATTGTTTACACCCTTAACTTAGCATTTTTAGGTCATTAATTGTAGGATTTAACTTTTAGGCCATTTAGGGTGTTGCATTCTTGCATTTGCATACTTTGGATGAAAACAGGTGCTTTAGAGCCTAAATGGGGAGAAACAAGGACAAATCCAAGCATGTACCCGAAGGAGCCATCGAGCTGGAAGAACAGTCTGAACCCTAACATGATCGAGGAGGATCCAAGAGCAGGAAGAACAACCCGAGAGTCTACCCGAAAAGCAACCCGAGCACATCTTCGTGCACCCCATCGAGTAGACCCTCGGGCAGGACTGGGAAGCTAGGGTTAATGGGTTTCCATATATAAACCCTCCCTCTTTTTCCTCGCAAAGGAGCACGCCGCAGACCCAAAACCAGAGAGCGAGAGCTTCTGTGAGAGAACTAAGCGACTCAAAACACTTTTCACTTTTTGTTAGGATTTGTTTCATAACTTTTTATCATTTCTTTAGATTTTTATCTTGTATTTTTACTTCTCTACTCTGTCGTTTATTACAATGCAATTTTCATTCGTATATGCTTTTGTTTTTCTTGCAATGAAATCTGAGTAGTGTAGCAAAGTTTCTAGGGATGGGATAGATGATTTTGTGTTCTTGTTCGGTTAGAATGTCTTAGTTTGATTGTATATGTTTTATAGATTCCCTTCTAGGTTGGTGTTCTTAATGCTGTCAACAAACCGAGAGGGTGAGATTAGATCTAAGGTGGTTTTCCACCAAGAGGTGTAGATGAAATGCTTGAATCAACAATTACTAGAGGTTTACTCACTTAGCCTAAGAGATTAGATGAGTAAGGGGTTTACTGACAATAAGGAATCGGTTCTTATTGCCTGCTTGGTCATATTTCTCCAACAAGAGTTGGGTAGGGGAGTGATCAAGGTTAATTGTTTCTATCACGAGGGTGTTTTAACAAGATATTAGAGATTCATTGTCTTGGGAATATTTGTTTGAGGGATGTAAGACATATGTACTGGTCAAGAACACTTAGGATTCGATTACCCCATCCTTAGAAGCTTTCGTATTTTAATTGCTTGCATTTTTATTCATCACTCGATCCATTACCCGAACAGGTACACGATCACCTGCTTCGAGTAACCCCTCGAGTTGTTCATACTTCATTTGCTTACTCGACATCCCACCCGATCATGTACTCGAATGCTTGCATCGAGTGCTTAGATCGTGTGGTTCTTTGTTTATACTCTTTTCTTCTATTATTTTAGGATTGTTAGATCAAAACCAACTTTTGCTTGGATTGACTTGCATTGTTCTCATTGCATCCTTCGTGCTATCATAAACACCATTTGGATTGATAACCCTTTGTACTACAACTGCATAGGGAATTGATACCCTTGGTGAAAATCCTGTTATCAATTTGGCGCCGTTGCCATTTGGTTGAATATAATTTTGCTACGTTTAGGATTTCAGCACTTGCTAGATCAAGTTCTTTTATCAATACTGGTTTGATACTGACTTGTTTGCTTTCGTGTTCGTTTGTTTTTAATCTGAGGCAAAACCCGAGCACCCACCCAACCCGTCATTCGATCACCTGGATCGAGTTGACCCTCGTGTACACACTCGGTCAACTATTTGTGCATGAAAACATGATCCAAGGGTAACCAAAACCTGAGTCCATTCAACGACAACATCGACAGACCACGGTTACTTCGACAACAACAAGTTCAACAACCGCAACCAGCAACCATTGAGGAGACAATGAACAATCAGAACGGTCCACCAGCTCCTCAAGCAAGGACCAACATAGGAGCAGGAGACACTCCATCTACTCACAATCAAAGACATGGCATTGTCCCACCTACTGTCCAGAACAACAACTTTGAGATCAAGAGTAGTCTCATCCAAATGATACAAAGCAACAAGTTTCATGGATTGCCAATGGAGGACCCATTGGATCATCTGGATGAATTTGATAGGCTCTGTAGCCTCACCAAGATAAATGGAGTTAGTGAGGATGGATTCAAACTCCGGATTTTCCCATTCTATTTGGGAGACAAAGCACACATCTGGGAGAAATCACTCCCCAAGGAGTCCATCACCACCTGGGACGCGTGCAAGAAGGCATTTTTAGCCAAATTCTTGTCCAACTCCAGAACCGCAAGGCTGCGAAATGACATTTCCAGCTTTTTTGAGAAGAACAATTAGACGTTCAGTGAAGCTTGGGAACGTTTCAAGGGGTACACTACCAGATGTCCTCATCATGGCTTCAGCAATGCTTCATTGCTGAGTACACTTTACAGAGGAGTGGTCCCCAAGATACAGATGTTTCTGGACACTGCAAGCAATGGTAAGTTCCTCAACAAGTATGTCGATGAAGGCTGGGATCTCGTTGAGAACTTGGCTCAATCAGACGGGCATTATAATGAGGAGTATGATTGTACTGTGCGATCTACATGAGAGGAAGATGCCAAATACAGGAGGGACATGAAAGCCCTCGATGACAAGCTCGATAGGCTACTCAACCAGCAGCAGCATGTCAATGTAATCTCAGAGGAAGAGCAGTTTCTACAACAAGATGGGGAGATTGTTCAACTAGAGGATGTCAACTACATCAACAACCAAGGCGGTTACAAAAAAGGGTACAACAACTACAAGCCGAATCCGAACCTGTCCTACCGTAGCCCAAACGTTGCTAATCCTTAAGACCAAGTTTACCCATCCGGAGTCCAAGGGAACCAAGGTCAGCAAAAGCCTTTTGTTCAATACAATCAAGGCTATGCTCCTAAGCAGCAATATTCTGGTAACTACCAACAACCTATTGCACCACCTGGATTCCAACAACAGCAAGGTCTCCAGAACCAATCTGAAGAAGCCGACCTCCGTGGCCTAATGCAGCAGTTGATACAAAACCAACCATTCGCTGCTATGGATAATGCGAAACGTTTTGCGGAGATGAGCAACAAGATCGACTCTGGATACAACGATTTGACTGCCAAGTATGATTCCCTCACNCTTGAAGAAGTCAACACCACATTTGCTGTGGAATCTGGACAAGACTTGGGGAATGAATTGAATCAGCCTGCTACAGTGGAANAGCTGAGGTACCTAGAGGGCCACCACAACAACCAACCACCTCCAAAGATAAACCAGCTTCCAGGAAAAGCAGTTTAGAAGCCCAAGGATTATGCCACAGCCCAAGCAATCTTCCTTGATGATGACTATGAGGATTACCTCACTGGGGACAGTGATGATCAAGATGGGGAGGATATGGATCACTGTGGGATAAATAAGGCTAAGTACTACATATCTGAGTATGAACCCGAGCCTTTACCTGAGGAGAGTAATCGAGTTGATGATCAAGCACTGGTTCGAGAATCACAATTTGAAGAACCATCCGAGCCTGAACCCGATGACACACCCGATGGTCTTGATCGGATGATACATCGAGTAGAGGAAAGGTTCAATGCTGCCCTTGACATCCAACTGGAGGCACTTGCAGAGCGTATGAACAAGCGTAAAGCTCCACCTCCTAAACTTTTGCCACCACACGAGCTTCAAAAGGAAATCACCGAGGAGGCAGCTCAGCTGGAGATTGGGTATGAGATTCTCAGGAGTGGAGTTTGCTTAGATCCTGAGCTGCGAATCGTAGAGAAATCGGAAGATCCTGGTTCTCTCACTCTGCCATGTTCAATAGGCCTTAGGATTTTTAAAAATTGCTTGTGCGACCTGGGAGCCTCAGTCAGCATCATGCCACTATCAGTTGCCAACAAGATGGGTTTCAGCAGTTTCAAACCAAGTAGTCTGTATTTGGTTCTAGCTGATAGAACCAGTAGACATCCAATTGAGATCCTGGAAATTTGCCTCTCAGAATTGGAAGGGTGGAAGTCCCTACTGATTTCATGATCCTTGATATGGATAAGGAACCAGACGATCCATTGATCTTGGGGAGACCATTCTTGGCAACAGTAGGTGCAGTGATAGAGGTGAAGCAAGGCAAAATCAGGATTGAGCATGGAGAGCACTTCAAGATGGAGTTTGGTGTCAAGAAGGGAATTAAGAGGCCAACCATTGATGGTCAAGCTTTTTCCACTAAGACAAAGGAGAGAAAGGTAAAACATCTTGAAGAAGTCAACACCACATTTGCTGTGGAATCTGGACAAGACTTGGGGAATGAATTGAATCAGCCTGCTACAGTGGAAAGGATTCCAGAACCTCTCCCTCAAGGATCCCATGCTTAAGGAGCATGAAGAGTCAAGCTTAGTGACTTTAAACAAGCTCACTTGGGAGGAAGTCCCAAAGATATCTTTTTATTTCTATTTTCTTTTAAATTTTACTAATTTATTTACTTTGCATTATTTTCGATTTTTACAAATAGACAAAAAAAAGGAAGAAAGAGAAATTTTGGGGAACCCGAGGCCCTACCCGAATCCGTACCCGACGCGCATGGTCGTGTTCCCCATCGAGTGGTTAGTGGAATCCGAATTCCACGAACCCAAGCCCACTCTCGGGGAAGCCCAAATTGCTAACCCTCTTCTATTTAAAGGGACTAGAAACCTTCTCCCTCAGCAGCACAAATCGATAAATATTTCAACCCTAAAAGCTTTTTGCATTTCTCTCAAGGGAATCGAGTCTTTTCAAATTCTTGGGAACTAAACCTACTAATCTCGAAGTTTAGCTTTTCTCTCTTTTCAAGGACTCAACAATGGCACCAAAGATGAACACCTACCAAAGGAAGGGAAGAAGATCAACCTCCGCTGCTGCTACAACCGGAGGAAATGCCATGGAACCTCAAGAATCCCAAGGAAGAGGAAACGTTCCGCATTCCCAACCGCTGGCTAGACGTTTCGCTTCCCCAACCCGATGCTCTACCCCATCCGTCACCCGATCCGTTGCTCGAGCAACCGATCTTGTGGATGCCCGTGTTCTCTGTCCTGACCCAATCGCTAATGCAATCCGCCGATCTCCCCGACGTAGGGACCTGTCTACGTCTGAGAGAACCATTACTGACCCTATGGAGGTCGATTCTGATGCCGGTGGAGGAGAACCAAAGGAGATCCAATCCTATAGGTTGAGAAGCAGAGCCGCGGTTGCAAGGGGGAAGAGACCCGCCTCCGAAAGGGCTGAGAAAGTAGCCGAGAGTGCAGCGGAAGAAGAAGATCAAGATTCAGAGGAGGAGAACCATGAGCGAGAGGAGGACCAGAGGGAGCGAACACGACAAGCCTCGCGGAGGCTAAAGCAGAAAGAGGTGGAGACTCCGGCAAAACTCTTCAAGGTTTTCCGCAAGATGAGTTTCGTTGTTACCCGCTACCCTCACCGAGAAACAATGAAGCAGTTGGGGATCGTAAGAGATGTCGAGTTCCTGTTCGACATGTGCCACCTGGGCAAGATGATGCAAGCCAACCTCGAGGCTTATGAGGAGGAGACGGTCCACTTTATCTCAACACTAAAATTGCACTACTTCGAGGACCACCCGACCCTACTACCCGATGGGGGGATTGGGTTCATCACCTTCTCTATGCGCCACAACGAATACCGACTCACATACAAGGAGATGGAGAAGTTATACGGTTTCAAGGATTGGAGTGGAGAGAACATGGAAGTGAGCAAGGAAGAAATGAAGTCCCTATGGCTGACAATAAGCGACAAGCTCACTTACAAGTCTACAAGGTCCAAGTCTGCTCAAATAAGGAGCCCTGTTTTGAGGTATTTTCACAAGTCCCTCGCCTGCACTCTTTTTGCTAGAAAGGAGACTGGGAATGTGAATGATCACGAGCTCCAACTGCTAGATATTGCCTTGTGTGGAGTTTTAGACAATGCTAGGGATGGTACACCACTAGTAGGGGATTGAAACCAATCTTTTTGTGTGTGGTGTGATGAGATGGGATGATATATGAGATATGAAATGAATGGATGACAAGTTGTTTCAATTCCCTTTATGCAGTTGTAGTATAAGAGGTGTCAATCCAATCTGAGTGTTTGTGATCAATCAAGATGTGCATATGAGTCTAAGTCACGCCAGATGTAAAGGTTGTTTGTCACTAACAATCTTATGATGAAATATAAAATGCAGAAAGTAAAACTACAAGAACTAGGAGCTAAATGCAAATGGAACATAATGACTATGACAATTATGAAGCTAAAACAGAAATAGAAACTATGATAATGCAAGTATTGAACTAATGCAAGGTAAGTAATGAACATGATACTAAATGAATGCGACAGAAATGCAACTAGAGTGAAACAGGACAAACACTAATCATAAACACAAGTTCTGGGTTGGAACTCGAGCAAGCACTCGATCGAGTGTAGATCGAGTGCAGGGTCGAGCTGGACAAATACGCAAAACAGAGCAACACAAGAAAAACAGAGCAATACCAAAAGCAAATCAAACAACGATCAAACAACAGGATTTAAGCTAAGAAATCAATAAACAAGGAAGGTCTTGAGGAGGGATTCATGGGCTGGACTATGATTGAGGTCATCTAACTTGGTCAACAAATCTCAAACAACTTGAGCTAATCTCTAGACATATATTTCTAAGACATGTTTAATCCACTCTCATGGCAAGAAACAATCAAACTCATGCATCTCTAGACTTGTTCTCACAAAGTAAAGAATCTACACAAGCAGGCATTAAGCAATATGTCAAAAATCAAACAAGACTTCTAATCTCTTAGCAAGCCTAATGATAGTCTCTAGATCTAGCCTTATTTATGCTCCTTAGACATTGGTGTGATGCTAAGAGGCTTGAAATCAGATCCTACCCTCTCAGATATAGGATCAGCATTAAGAACATCTAGCCTAGAAGAGATCTACAACAATCAAGCTTGACCAAATCAAACAAACCTCAAACACAACCCAGCCTAACCCATCCTCAAGATCCTAAGCAACTACTCACAAGAACACATGATGAACATCAAAGTCATAAACCCAGAAAATGATGAAACTTGCATGATTAGATAGATAAAGCAAAGATCTACAATATTGAAGAAGGAATCAAACACGAATTCTTAATATCTTGAAAGTTATGGAACCAACAAAATCCAAGAATTCTTTGTTTTTCTCCTTCAAGGAGGTACAAGATCTAAAAAATAAAAGTGCAAAAGGAATAATTCCCAAAAAGGTAAAAACTAGGTTTTTGACTCTCTAAAAAGCTGGACTCTTTTGTGGCTGCAGGTACAAGCCCTTATATAGAAAAAATAGTGGAAGCCCTAAAAACGCTAAAAGACAAAATAGCCAGGCGGCTCGACCAACTCGACCTGGTGCTCGGTCGAGTGACCGGTCGAGTTGGCTCCTCTTGTGCTCCTCCCACTCGGTCGAGTCCCTCTCAGCACACGGTCGAGTGTCTGGTCGAGTGGGCAGTCGAGTTGGACTCCGGACCTTGGTTCTTCAGCCTTAGCTCTCTTGCTTTCTCCTCATGATTGCTTCACTTCTCCTCAGCATTGCTTCCATGCTCCTTAAGCTCCAAAATCACCTGTTTATGCATGAAAAGATGCAAATGCAATGCAACTAAACTCTAATGCAAGAACAGTCCTAAAGCTATGCAATAATGGTCAAAATGGATAGCAAAAGATGCAAAAGATGTGAATATATTAAGGGAAAACAGGGTAAAATATATGAACATCAACACCCCCAAACTTAGTCTTTGCTTGCCCTCAAGCAAATGATCAAGACATAAGAAGGTAGGTGAGGTTTGAAAGTGGGATCTCAGCTCCTAAAGCTTGCAAATAGACCATCTAGAATCAATGTCCAAGTTACTAGTACTATGATGCAAGTTGAATGAGCTGTACTTAAAGACTTTAGACAAGCATATCACAACCTTTACTGATTTGAGCCTTAGATGTCCACATGCATTCAAATCAACCATTTCCTTTAACATTCATTAATCAAGAACATGAATCAATTCTATGCAATGCTTAAACTCATTTGGCTTGGTAGTAAAAGGTTTAGAGACAATGATGGTCTCTCTTTAGAGTGGGGCTTATCAATATCAAGGTTCTCTCATAAAAATGGATTGAGCTTTAGAAGAATGCTAAAGGTAAGAACACTTAGACACATACAAGAACAAAACCTTGTCTACCCAAAGGCACCCAAAGTGTTTATCCTATCAATCTAAACCCAATTGATCCTAGTGCTACCCTTTAACTTCTTCTCTTCTCTTTCACCCTTTTCTCTTTTGATTTTAAAGTCTTAGGAGAGGTTTCTTATTTGATCTTTCTAGTGGAATGGGAGATTCTTACTTATTTGCTATGGTTTTCTTTTCTTCTTATTCTTAAGACATAAAAGCATTTTGCTATACTCTTCTTTTCTTTCTTTCTTTTCTTTGATTGAAACCATCTTTAAACAATATCATATTTCCCATTCTTTCACTAGACTTTGATTTTACTTAAACACACTCCTAAAGACTCTAACCTTTTCTTTCTCTTTTTCTCTTTTCTTTTCTTTCCTTTTCAAACAACCAAATCCCAAACCCAACAATGAAATCACCTAGTCCTATCTAGTTTGGAAGATGCAAACTAGAACTACACAAGGCATTATTCTTGTCAGTTCAAACCTAACACTTTCTACCAACCTCAATCCCAAAATAGGCCTTACACACTCAAGAATACACATGGCTTGAAAGAAGGGTTGGTTAAGGGTATTGGAAACTGATTTTAATGATTTAATCAGCTACTTGGATCAACAAGAGTGGTAAAAAGGAGAAAGATGATCCAAATAAGTATATGGTATCCATGAGTTTAAAGCAATGCACACATTGATATTTAACAGTCAATATTAAGTTCTTATAAGTAGGAAATGGCATCAAATCACAACATGCTTCAATTTAGACCAAATGCAATGCAAGAATTCAAGGCTTGGTTCAATCTTATGCTTCTAACCACTCAACTAGCATCAAAGTACTATTAACTTGGGCATTGATCCTAGTCTAGTGAATAAAACAAGCTAACAAGGCAAAGCTTATCATAGATCCCTAATGCAAATATTATACAATACTACATGAAACATGCTAAACAAGATCCTAATATGCAATGCAAACTACATGAACACTCTTTTTTTTATAAAGATTTTTGCAAAATTTTTCAAATTTTTAGGGTTTTTCTATCCTTAGATGCTATGCAAATACTAACATGATGATGCTAAAAATTTGAAATAAGAACACAAAACACAATATCAAATGCTATCTCAAACCCTCCCCCAAACTTAAATCACACAGTCCTCTGTGTGAAAGAAATTTGTAAGAGGATTCAAGACCAAACACAAAACACAACATCAAATGCAATGGTATTTACAAGGGAACGTGATTGTGGTACCTTAAGGATTGGAGAAGAAACTGTCCACATCCTCTTGCATGCTGTCAAAAGTGTAGTTGGGGTTTTGTTGATGACTTGGAGGTGGAGATTGGGGTAGTTCAACGATGGGAATCGACCGGGACTCGGTCGAGTACGACTCGAGTGGGGGGGTCGAGCTGGACCGCGAGTCTCCTTTTCTTCTTCTAATTAAACTCCCTTGCTTCCCTGACCATGAAAACACCAAAACAAATATCAAAATAACAAAATCCTAATCATTATATAGAGGGATACCTTAGGGACTTCCTCCCTAGTGAGCTTGTTGAAAGTCACTAAGCTTGACTTTTGATGCCCTTTTAGGCTTGAGGAGCATCCTGGAGAAGCATTGTGCACTTCTCAGGTGTTTCCTTTTCTCCCAAATACTTCTTTACTCTCTGACCATTGACTATGAACTCACCACCATCCTTGTTGAGAAGTGTGACAGCTCCAAATGGTAGGATCTCCTTTATCTCAAAAGGGCCTCCCCATCTACTTTTCAACTTCCCAGGGAATAACTTGAGTCTTGAATTGTTAAG
>NC_025688.1:104339-104736 GCF_000633955.1 Camelina sativa | reverse complement strand
TCTTTTTTTATAAAGATTTTTGCAAAAAATTTCAATTTTTTAAGGTTTTTCTATGCCTTAGATGTTATTCAAATACTAACATGATGATGCTAAAAATTTGAAATAAGAACACAAAACACAATATCAAATGCTATCTCAAACCCTCCCCCAAACTTAAATCACACAGTCCTCTGTGTGAAAGAAATTTGTAAGAGGATTCAAGACCAAAAACAAAACACAATATCAAATGCAATGGTATTTACAAGGGAAGGTGATTGTGGTACCTTAAGGATTGGAGAAGAAGCTGTCCACATCCTCTTGCATGCTGTCAAAAGAGTAGTTGGGGTCTTTTTGATGACTTGGAGGTGGAGATTGGGGTAGTTCGACGAAGGGAATCGACCGGGACTCAGTCGAGTAC
>NC_025688.1:100658-101804 GCF_000633955.1 Camelina sativa | reverse complement strand
TTTCATTGAAAGGCCTGTCCAACACAAACATAAAAGAAAACACATCAAAACTACTAAGAAAATAAAGCATATTTACAAAGGATACCTTAGGGACTTCCTCCCTAGTGAGCTTGTTTAGAGTCACTAAGCTTGACTTTGGTTGCCTTCTTAGGCTTTGTTTAGATACCAAGGAGGTGATGAAATCCTCCCTGGTACTTCTTGATCACTATGAGTCTGATCCTTGATCACTGTGAGTCTGATCCTCGATCACCTCACCCTTAACACACAAACCATATTTCTTCTTGATTTTGAGCCTTGGTCTTGCTTTCCTTAAAGACCTCTTGTTTAGCTTGACTTGGAGATCTCTAACCATACCAGTCAACTCTTGAACTGACCTCTTAAGCTTTTCCATAGAATCTTCTTGAAGAGAGAGATTGTCCTTTGGAGTTGCCTCTTCACTTAAACCTTCATGACCACCTTTGTCCTTGATAGTAAAAGGTTGATCATCAATGGTATGAAGTTTGGTTGGGTTGNTAGCCTGTGGATGTTGTCAATAGGCCTTTGAAGACTGTCTTTGCCTTTTCACCTTGTGTGCATCAACAAACTCGAGTACAGACTCGAACAGATACACGGTCGAGCGCAGGCTCGTGTGGGTGGTCGAGTTGACTGGGAAGTGATGGCTATTTGGATCCAGCTTCTGACTCGATCAAGTGCTCGATCACTACTCGGTCGAGTGGTGGTCGAGTGGGTGGTCGAGTGGGTACCTGAAACTCAAGACAGCCACGCAAAAGAAGATTTGAGTTCAGTAACTTCACAAGTGTATAAACGAACTTAATCTTAGACTAATAATGATCCTAAATGTCACAAACAAACTCAAATGGGCAACAACGCCAAATTGAAACCAATCTTTTTGTGTGTGGTGTGATGAGATGGGATGATATATGAGATATGAAAAGAATGGATGGCAAGGTGTTTCAATTCCCCTTATGCAATTGTAGTATAAGAGATGTCAATCCAATCTGAGTGTTTGTGATCAATCAAGATGTGCATATGAGTC
Organism: Camelina sativa; assembly: GCF_000633955.1. Lineage (NCBI taxonomy): Eukaryota > Viridiplantae > Streptophyta > Magnoliopsida > Brassicales > Brassicaceae > Camelina > Camelina sativa. The sequence continues at coordinate 100,768 of NC_025688.1, read as the reverse complement.
TAAGTCAAGCCAGATGTAAAGGTTGTTTGTCACTAACAATCCTATGATGAAATGTAAAATGCAGAAAGTAAAACTACAAGAACTAGGAGCTAAATGCAAATGGAACAGAA
>NC_025688.1:91789-96644 GCF_000633955.1 Camelina sativa | reverse complement strand
CAATCCAGCCTAACCCATCCTCAAGATCCTAAGCAACTACTCACAAGAACACATGATTACCAACAAAGTCATAAATCCAGAAAATACTGAAACTTGCATTATTAGAAAGATAAATCAAAGATCTACAATATTGAAGAAAGAACCAAACTCAAATTCTCAATATTAAGAAAGTTATGAAACCAACAATATTGAAAAATTTAGTCTTTTTCTCCTTTAAAAGAAGTACAAGATGTTAGNTTCTCCTCATGAACTCACTAAGAGTTGGCTCCCTTTCTTCTTCACTTTTGGTTCTCTCAGGATCTTCCTCAGCTGACTGAGTTCTTGAACATGGCATCTGACTCGATCGACCACTCGGACCTCCACTCGGTCGAGTGCATGCTCGATTGGGGNATGCAAAAGGAATAATTCTAAAAAAGGTAAAAACTAGGTTTTTGACTCTCTAAAAAGCTGGACCCTTTTGGTGGCTGCAGGTACAAGCACTTATATAGAAAAAGTAGTGGAAGTNACTTCCTAGTAATCCTTGAAGACATTTTCGAATAGAACTGAAGGGAATACAANAAAGACAAAATAGCCAGGCGGCTCGACCAACTCGACCTGGTGCTCGGTCGAGTGACCGGCCGAGTTGGCTCCTCTTGTGCTCCTTCCACTCGGTCGAGGTGGCTCCTCTTGTGCTCCTCCCACTCGGTCGAGTCCCTCTCAGCACACGGTCGAGTGTCTAGTCGAGTGGGCAGTCGAGTTGGACTCCGGACCGTGGTTCTTCAGCCTTAGCTCTCTTGCTTTCTCCTCATGATTGCTTCACTTCTCCTTATCATTGCTTCCATGATCCTTAAGCTCCAAAATCACCTGTTTATGCATGAAAAGATGCAAATGCAATGCAACTAAACTCTAATGCAAGAACAGTCCTAAAGCTATGCAATAATGGTCAAAATGGTTTGCAAAAGATGTGAATATATTAAGGGAAAACAGGGTAAAATATATGAACATCAGAGATGTTGCGGATACTAGCCTGGTCTTTGTGCTCCTCGATCAGTTGCTTTACCTGAAGTCTTGGGCCATGAAAACTGAGAGGAGAGATGGAGCTAGAGAGATCTCCATTGAAGGATTGGTCACACCAATCTTGGTAGCTTGTGATGTGCCCCTAAAGGGAGTGGTTCATGAACCGAGATGGCTAGACGTCGACTACCTCACATTGGCGAGGTTCCTGGCTTATGAAAAGCCAAACGACATGCTGCTCTTCAAGTTTGTCCATCCCACCGCCGGCGCCGCCCAAATGATTCTGCCCAATGTTGTGTGCACCACGGTCCGGTTGGGGGATAACATCGACTTTGCACCACCTTTGGAGGAGCTGTACAATCCGGAGGAGGAATCATCAGCTGAAGGGAGAGAGACAACCGGGCAAGGACAGGGAGATAGCTCGGAAGATTTTGATTTCGAGGAGTATGTTTACTCTCAAAAGCAACCTGTTGGAGTGAAAAAAGCCCACAAGAGGATAACAAGTTTTTGGTGAGAAAGGTGAAGGATCTTACCGGCTTGGTGAAGATGATGGGAGGTCAGATCAAGGAGCTGCAAGACAAGGCAAGCTGTGCCTCAGCTCCCACCTCGGCTTACGCACCAACATGGATGGGGAGAAGCGGACCGCTAGGAGGAATTCGAGGACTGAAACCTCCAGAACCTCACAGAGCATCGTCCTACGAGCCCCAAGCAGAGGAGGATGTCACCAGACCAGATAGATCGCGGAGAAGCCACTCGGATGCCAATCCGAAGCACAACCCGATGGGGTACACGATTCCCTATCCAATGCCACCTCCGAGCACACATCCGGGTGACTACTCAGGGCCTTTCCTCCGCCTTACCAAATGCCGTATCAGATGCCCTACTCGATGCACCCTGCAAGTGGCTACACAGCGTCCTGGCGCCTGCTGATGCCGGTGACGACCCTAGCTACGCGTTGCAGAGTATAGAGGCTGCTACAACCTCCTTCTTCACCAACCCATGAGGTACCTCATTCATCAACCTTTGTAAATAACATTGCATTTAGTTCATCATGTGTGATTCTTGGACTCCTTTTGAGACTTTTATTTACACAGGGACTGTGTAATTTAAGTTTGGGCGAGGGTCCTAGGATGTATATAACATTGTGTTTTACTTTCTTATTTCAAATTTTTGCATGCTAGTTTTATTTATTTGAGTTTGCATCTATTTGCATATAAAACCCTAAAAATTTTGAAAAAAAAAGTGTTCACATAGTTGCATTTACATATTAGGATTGAGTCTAGTTTGCTTCATATAGGATTGTTGCATATGCATTTTAGGGGACAACGATTAAACCTCACCTTCCTACTTATGTCTTGTTTATTTGCTTGAGGGCAAGCAAAGACTAAGTTTGGGGGTGTTGATGTTACTATATTTTACCATATTTAAGGCCTTGTTTAGTTCATGTTTTGCATCATATAGAAATGATTCCTTAGGTTTTATAGCCATTTATGTCCAAATATACACTTAGGATGTTTAGAAGCATGCATTGCATACATTTGTGCATTTGGAGTATTATTAGGTGTTATGGAGCTCTAAAACGGTAAGGAATGACTTGGTGTTATTTCTGGAGCTAAATAAGAGGACTGAAAGTATCAGGAAGTGGATTCGCAAGTCAACTCGACCACAGCACTCGAGCAGGCACATGGTCGAGTACTCGGTCGGATTCATAACAAACTCCTCAAAGATCGATCCAAATGAAGATCTTCTGTTGCGATTCAGCTTCCGCATCCTTCATGAGAGTTGTAGGAAATTGAGATACCTTTCTAATTCCGGTGGTTTAAAGGCAATCAGAGTTATAGTACAAAAGTTATCCCGATTTTACTGAACGGATATCATCCAGATCGAAGACTCGAGCTACGTGACAGACCAACCACTCGACCATGCACTCGACCGAGCACATGGTCGAGCTGACCGCCGCCTATCTGTTTTGTCCTCTAGCTAACTAGGGCTTCTCTCTCTTTACTATATATATGTGTACTGGCACTTGTGGTCGAAGGGTGAGACCCTGGAGACCATGTAGACACCTCATAACCTAGTTTTTGCCATTTTTAGCTGCTTTTACTTTATTGCATCATCTCTTATCTTTTCTAGGATTTTCGTAGATTTGTAACCTTCATAACTTTAAATCTATTGTCAATATTGTTCATCTTTATCTCATCTTTCTAATCATGGTAGTTTCATTAATTTCTGGGTTTGTGTTCTTCATGATGATTTTTAGATCTTATTAGTGCTTAGGATCTTAGGGATGGATTAGGTTGGGTAAAGGTTATGGTTGTTTAGATTGGTCAAACTTGATTGTTATATATATCTTCTAGATTAGATATGCTCTATGCTATTCTTATACTGAGAGGGTAAGGATAGTTCATAAGCTTCTTAGCATCATACCAATGTCTAAGTTGTTAGATAAGGCTAATACTAGAGATTATCATGAAACATGCTAAGAGATTAGATGTTTACTATGATTTTTGACATTGATGATCTGGTTGTTCAATGCCTGCTTTGATATGTAATAGCTAGTGAGAACTAGGTCTAAGAAGTATCTTGGCTTGATTGTTATTGTCATGAGAATGGATTAACATGTATTAGAAGATCATTGTCTAGAGATAGCTCATTGTTGATTGAGGTTTGTTGACCAATTTAGATAGCCATAGCTTGAGTCCATCCCATGAATCCATCCTTAGGATTTTCTTTGTTTATTGATTTCCCTGTTTAAGTATTGTTAATTGCTTGTTGTTTGCTCTGTTTTCATTATTTGCTCTGTTTCTGTTCATTCGCTTGTCAACTCGACCTCCCACTCGACCATGCACTCGACCGAGTGCTAGGTCGAGCTCCATTTTACTTTCTTGCTTATGCATTGTTCTGTTCATGTTTTCTTCTGCTTATTAGTTAATTCTGCTTAGTCTTGTTTATTGCACTTGTTCTACAGTTTAATTCAGCATTAGTATTGTCTTAAGTTGCCTTAGTTCATTGCATTTCATTATTGTCATTAGGTTGTTAGAAACAAATCAACTTGATATTTGGCTTAACTTGAATGCATTGATCACATCTTAACTGCTTACATATCACACTCTTTATGGATTGACATCCTTTATGCTACAACATCATAAGGGAATCGAAACACCTTGCATTACATTCTGATCATCTTAGCCTAAGTCTGTTTGTTTGCATGTCATCATTCATTCATTCATAGGTTAAGATAGAAAAACCCATGTTTCAATTGGCGCCGTTACCATTAGGGTATTTATATGTTCCAGTCGAGATTTCATTGTTTCAAGATTAAGCTATGCTACTTTTGATTCTATTACTCAAAGAAAACGGTCGAGTGCTTGTTCGAGCAACTGGTCGAGCACCTGTTCAGAGTCTCAAAATCAAAGAAAAAGATGTGGCAATGGAACTCCCACATGATCAGACTGAACCAGAAAGGAGAAGGAAGATTGGTGATAGTGATGCTCCCACAACTCATACTCAGAGATTTGGGATAGTGCCTCCTGCTGTCCATAACACAACCTTCACAATCAAGAGTAGTCTTATCTCAAGGGTTCAAAGCATCAAATTTCATGGACTGCCTACTGAGGACCCACTTGCACACCTTGATGAGTTTGATAGGCTCTGTAGCCTCACCAATATAATTGGAGTTAGTGAGAATGTCTTGAAGCTGAGATTGTTCCCTTTTTCTCTAGGAGATAAAGCACATCAGTGGGAGAAGACTCTACCTCCTGGAAAAATCACCTCTTGGATTGATTGTAAGAAGGTATTCCTTGCAAAGTTCTTCACTAGCTCAAGGACTGCATATTTGAGGAATGAAATTTCAGGATTTCTC
>NC_025688.1:84557-88457 GCF_000633955.1 Camelina sativa | reverse complement strand
TGATGTTACTATATTTTACCATATTTAAGGCCTTGTTTAGTTCATGTTTTGCATCATATAGAAATGATTCCTTAGGTTTTATAGCCATTTATGTCCAAATATACACTTAGGATGTTTAGAAGCATACATTTGTGCATTTGGAGTATTATTACGTGTTATGGAGCTCTAAAAGGGTAAGGAAGGACTTGGTGTTATTTCTGGAGCTAAACAAGAGGACTGAAAGTATCAGGAAGTGGATTCGCAAGGCAACTCGACCACAGCATTCGAGCAGGCACATGGTCGAGTACTCGGTCGGATTCATAACGAGCTCCTCAAAGATCAATCCAAATGAAGATCTTCTGTTGCGATTCAGCTTCCGCATCCTTCATGAGAGTTGTAGGAAATTGAGATACATTTCTAATGCCTGTGGTTTAAAGGCAATCAGAGGTGTAATGCAAGAGTTATCCCGACTTTACTGAACGGATATCATCCCAGATCGAAGACTCGAGCTACGTGACGGACCAACCACTCGACCATGCACTCGACCGAGCACATGGTCGAGCTGACCGCCGCCTCTCTGTTTTGTCCTCTAACTAACTAGGTCTTCTCTCTCTTTACTATATATGTGTGTACTGACACTTGTGGCCGAAGGGTGAGACCCTGGAGACCATGTAGACACCTCATAACCTAGTTTTTGCCATTTTTAGCTGCTTTTACTTTATTGCATTATCTCTTATCTTTTCTAGGATTTTCATAGATTTGTAACCTTCATAAATTTAAATCTATTGAGTATTTGCTTTCACTTCTTTGTTCGATATTGTTCATCTTTATCTCATCTTTCTAATCATGGTAGTTTCATTAATTTCTGGGTTTGTGTTCTTCATGATGATTTTTAGATCTTATTAGTGGCTTAGAATCTTAGGGATGGATTAGGCTGGGTAAAGGTTATGGTTGTTTAGATTGGTCAAACTTGATTGTTATATATCTCTTCTAGATTAGATATGCTCTATGCTATTCTTATACTGAGAGGGTAAGGATAGATCATAAGCTTCTTAGCATCATACCAATGTCTAAGTTGTTAGATAAGGCTAATACTAGAGATTATCATGAAGCATGCTAAGATATTAGATGTTTACTATGATTTTTGACATTGATGATCTGGTTGTTTAATGCCTGCTTTGATATGTAATAGCTAGTGAGAACTAGGTCTAAGAAGTATCTTGGCTTGATTGTTATTGTCATGAGAATGGATTAACATGTATTAGAAGATCATTGTCTAGAGATAGCTCATTGTTGATTGAGGTTTGTTGACCAATTTAGATAGCCATAGCTTGAGTCCATCCCATGAATCCATCCTTAGGATTTTCTTTGTTTATTGATTTCCCTGTTTAAGTATTGTTAATTGCTTGTTGTTTGCTCTGTTTTCATTATTTGCTCTGTTTCTGTTCATTCGCTTGTCAACTCGACCTCCCACTCGACCATGCACTCGACCGAGTGCTAGGTCGAGCTCCATTTTACTTTCTTGCTTATGCATTGTTCTGTTCATGTTTTCTTCTGCTTATTAGTTAATTCTGCTTAGTCTTGTTTATTGCACTTGTTCTACAGTTTAATTCAGCATTAGTATTGTCTTAAGTTGCCTTAGTTCATTGCATTTCATTATTGTCATTAGGTTGTTAGAAACAAATCAACTTGATATTTGGCTTAACTTGAATGCATTGATCACATCTTAACTGCTTACATATCACACTCTTTATGGATTGACATCCTTTATGCTACAACATCATAAGGGAATTGAAACACCTTGCATTACATTCTGATCATCTTAGCCTAAGTCTGTTTGTTTTCATGTCATCATTCATTCATTCATAGGTTAAGATAGAAAAATCCATGTTTCAGAAGTTATAGCCCTTAGTCACAGTTCATTGTTGCTAGATCAATCTGTGGAGAAAAATGAAAAATCTTTCTTTAGAACCTTGCATCTTTTGAAAGCTTCCTCCACTTGTTTGAACATTGGAATATCTCTATATTATTGGACTTAATTTGAACTTAAATTGTCTTGCTTATGGAATTTGAATACCAGCTCATGGTAAATCTAAACTCGGGTTAGCACTCTATTCTTACCAATCTTTTCGTTTAACCCAATTTATTTTTCCCTACCCTTGAACCCAAACCTTTCTTTCAAACCTTGTTGTGAATTGTTTAGTGAGGCCTCTTTCATTGTGCTATAGGTTGTGAAACCTTGAGAGTATTGAGAACGACAAAGAACTGCCTCTTGATTTAGCTAAGTTAGAATTTGAACTAGCTAATAGAATCGGTTTTGAAAGATAGGTGATTAGCATGTTTATTTGGGTTGGATTAAGGAATAAAAGAAGAGAAGTCCCTAAGGTTAGAATCAAGTCGCTCTAAGTCTCTTAGTAAAAAAAACAAAGAAAACATCTTGCTAGTCGCCTAGAAAAAGAAGAAAAAAATATATACATATTAGGAGTTCAGCAAAGAAAGAAAAGAAAAAAAAAGAGAGAAGAGAGCTAGATGTCTAAAGTTTAAACCTTAGGGATTACAAAAAAGGAGTTAAAATCAAGGTTGTTGGTAGTTTAATTCTAGGGGGTTTAAATAATAAAAAAAAGGTGAATGAGAAAAGGGTAGATTATCAAGAGTTAAGCTTTGTATGCCCAAATTGTTCTCAATCTTAGATAGTTTTCACAACTGTCTAGCATTCCTTCTTTTGAGAGAAAACCACCCAAAGAATTTGTTTGAATCAACCTTACCAAAAAGCCTTACCCTTAAACCGATTGAGCTTGATTCACCTTCCATTTGCAAGAATTCGCCAAACACTTACATGAATGTGAAAGAGATGTTTTTTACTTTTAGTTGGAGGTTGAACTAGATTGATGCATGGTAATAAGCATAGAAAAATATTTGTAAGTATGTTGATTGATCTTAGCACCATTAAACTATCTTTAAAGACTATAGCTTGAATCCTTCGCTTAGCATATAAAGGTTATGAATCCCCATTTTCAAACCACACCCTCCTACTTCCTTGCTAGAGGATTAGCAAGATTTAAGTTTGGGGGTATGATAACTCTCTAATTTACATGTTTTTAGCATCTTTTTTGTCCATATTTTGCATTGTTTACACCCTTAACTTAGCATTTTTAGGTCATTAACTGTAGGATTTAACTTTTAGGCCATTTAGGGTGTTGCATTCTTGCATTTGCATACTTTGGATGAAAACAGGTGCTTTAGAGCCTAAATGGGGAGAAACAAGGACAAATCTGAGCATTTACCCGAAGGAGCCATCGAGCTGGAAGAACAGTCCGAACCCCAACATGATCGAGGAGGATCCAAGAGTAGGAAGAACAACCCGAGAGTCTATCCGAAGAACAACCCAAGCACATCCTCTTGCACCCCATCGAGCAGACCCTCGAGCAGGACTGGGAAGCTAGGGTTAATGGGTTTCCATATATAAACCCCCCATCTTCTTCCTCGCAAACGAGCACGCCGTAGACCCAAAACCAGAGAGCGAGAGCTTCTGTGAGAGAACCGAGAGACTCAAAACTCTTTTCACTTTTTGTTAGGATTTGTTTAATAACTTTTTATCATTTCTTTAGATTTCTATCTTGTATTCTTACTTCTCTACTCTGTCATTTATTACAATGCAATTTTCATTTGTATATGCTTTTGTTTTTCTTGCAATGAGATCTGAGTAGTGTACCAAAGTTTCTAGGGATGGGATAGATGATTTTGTGTTCTTGTTCGGGTAGGATGTCTTAGTTTGATTGTATATGTTTTATAGATTCCCTTCTAGGTTGGTGTTATTAATGTTGTCAACAAACCGAGAGGGTGAGATTAGATCTAAGGTGTTTTACCACTGAGAGGTGTAGATGAAATGCTTGAATCAACCAATGCTAGAGGTTTACTCAC
>NC_025688.1:80459-83755 GCF_000633955.1 Camelina sativa | reverse complement strand
GATCTAAGGTGTTTTACCACCGAGAGGTGTAGATGAAATGCTTGAATCAACCAATGCTAGAGGTTTACTCACTTAGCCTAAGAGATTAGATGAGTAAGGAGTTTACTGACAATAATGAATCAGTTCTTATTGCCTGCTTGGTCATGTTTCTCCAACGAGAATTGGGTAGGGGAGTGATCAAGGTTGATTGTTTCTATCACGAGAGTGTTTTAACAAGATATTAGAGATTCATTGTCTAGGAAATATTTGCTTGAGGCATGTAAGACATCTGTACTGGTCAAGAACACTTAGGATTCGATTACCCCATCCTTAGAAGCTTTCGTATTTTAATTGCTTGCATTTTTATTCATCACTCGATCCATTACTCGAACAGGTACACAATCACCTGCTTCGAGTAACCCCTCGAATTGTTCATACTTTATTTGCTTTCTCGATCATCCCACCTGATCCTGTACTCGAATGCTTGCATCGAATGCTTAGATCGTGTGGTTCTTTGTTTATACTCTTTTCTTCTATTATTTTAGGATTGTTAGATCAAAACCAACTTTTGCTTGGCTTGACTTGCATTGTTCTGATTGCATCCTTCCTGCTAGCATAAACAACCATTTGGATTGATAACCCTTTGTACTACAACTACATAGGGAATTGATACCCTGGGTGAAAATACTTTTATCACTCCATCGGGTCGGTAATGGTTCTCTCGGACATAGACAGGTCCCTACGTCGAAGAGATCGACGGATTGCGACAGCTACAGGATCAGGGCAAAGAACACGGGTCTCTACTCGATCGGCTGCTCGAGTATCTCCTCGGGTGTAGGATCGGGTTGGGGATACGAAACGTCCAGCCGACGGTTGGGAATGCGGAACGTCTCCTCTTCCTTGGGATTCTCGAGTTTCAACGGAATCACCTCCGGTTGTAGCAGCGCCAGAGGTTGAACGACTTCCCTTCTTTTGATATGTCTTCATCTTTGGAGCCAATAGTGAATCCTTGAAAAGAAAGAGAATCTAAACTCGAAATCAATAGGGTTAGTTCCCGAAAATCTTAGAACACTCGAGTTTGAGAGAGAGAAGAAGTGAGATGAAAGAAGTTTAAAAGTTTTTAGCACTTATCGGTTTTGCCTTGGGGAAGAGAGAGTCCTTTTAAATTGAAGTGGCTGCCTCTAGGGTTTTTAAATTGGGCTTCGCCGAGAGTGGGCTTGGGGCTGTGGAATTCAGACTCCACTCGCCACCCGAGTAGAGACACGATCAGGCGCGTCGAGTACGGTGTCGGGTTGACCCACGGGTTCCTCAAATTTTCCTTTTTCACTTTTCTTCTTCTTTTTTTAATTTAAATAAATAAATATGCAAAAATAGAAAATCAAGAAGAATAAATAGATAAAACTTTAAACAAAATAAAGGATACCTCTGGGACTTCCTCCTAAGTGAGCTTGTTTAAAGTCACTAAGCTTGACTCTTCATGCTCCTTAAGCATGGGATGTAGGAGGGGGAGGATCTGGAATCCTCTCCACTGTGGCTGGCTGATTGAATTGATTTTACAAGTCTTGTCCAGGTTCCACAGCAAATGTGGTGTTGACTTCTTCAAGATGTTTGACTTTTCTCTGCATTGTCTTAGTGAAGAAAGCTTGACCATCAATAGTTGGTGATTTCCTCTTGAAGCTCGTGTGGTGGCAAAAGTTTGTCAACTCTACTCTACTTCTATTTTTAATACAATGCAATTTTCGTTTGTCTATGTTTTTATATTTTCTGTAATGAGATCTGAGTAATGAAGTAAGGTTTCTAGGGATGGGATAGACGATTTTGTGTTCTTGATCGGTTAGGATCGCTTAGCTTTTATATTTAAGTTTTATAAATTACCTTCTAGATTGGTGTTCTTAATGCTATCAACAGACGNCCCACGGGTTCCTCAAATTTTCCTTTTTCACTTTTCTTCTTCTTTTTTTTTTATTTAAATAAATAAATATGCAAAAATAGAAAATCAAGAAGAATAAATAGATAAAACTTAAAACAAAATAAAGGATATCTCTGGGACTTCCTCCTAAGTGAGCTTGTTTAAAGTCACTAAGCTTGATTCTTCATGCTCCTTAAGCATGGGATCTAGGAGGGGGAGGATCTGGAATCCTCTCCACTGTGGCTGGCTGATTGAATTGATTTTACAAGTCTTGTCCAGGTTCCACAGCAAATGTGGTGTTGACTTCTTCAAGATGTTTGACTTTTCTCTGCATTGTCTTAGTGAAGAAAGCTTGACCATCAATAGTTGGTGATTTCCTCTTGAAGCTCGTGTGGTGGCAAAAGTTTGTCAACTCTACTCTACTTCTATTTTTAATACAATGCAATTTTCGTTTGTCTATGTTTTTATATTTTCTGTAATGAGATCTGAGTAATGAAGTAAGGTTTCTAGGGATGGGATAGACGATTTTGTGTTCTTGATCGGTTAGGATCGCTTAGCTTTTATATTTAAGTTTTATAAATTACCTTCTAGATTGGTGTTCTTAATGCTATCAACAGACGGAGAGGTTGAGATTAGATCTAGGGTGTTTTACCATCGAGAGGTGTAGATGAAATGCTTGAATCAATTAATGCTAGAGATTTACTCACTTAGCCTAAGAGATAAGATGAGTAAGGGGTTTATTGACAATAATGAATCGGTTTTTATTGCCTTCTTGGTCATGTTTCTCCAACAAGAGTTGGGTGGGGAAGTGATTAAGGTTGATTGTTTCTATCACGAGAGTGTTTTAACAAGATTTTAGAGATTCATTGTCAAGGGAATATTTGCTTGAGGCATGTAGGACATCCATATTGGTCAGGAACACCTAGGAGTCGATTACCCCATCCTTAGGAGCTTTAGTATTTAGATTGTTTACATTTTATTCATAACTCGATCCATTACCCGAAAAGGTACACGATCACCTCCTTCGAGTATACCTTCGAGCTGTTCTTACTCGTCTTGCTTACTCGACCACTGAAAGACCCCGACCCGGACGTCCCAGCGTCCGCGGTCACGGCTTCCATTCGGCCCCATTCCCGGCCGAATATCCTTTGATTTGGTCACTAAGCTTTGGCTCATGGCCTTGCTTCGTAGACCCCTTTACGCAGCGGAATATAACTTTAACCTTGACCCATCCCATTGTGCTTAGCCATACAACCAACCAACCCCACTGGCTTGCACATATTAGGGATGGGGACATATAGTCCCTTCGGTGCACGGTGAACGGTTGCTCTATCGGCTTCCCGAACCACTCGCGTACCCAAAGCTCGGTATCGGACGTACCGTTTAAATGACCCATCGGTCATACCAT
>NC_025688.1:78186-79216 GCF_000633955.1 Camelina sativa | reverse complement strand
AACCGCCGCCTATCCTACGATCGGATCGGCCCGCTTGCCGAACCGTCGCTCGTCTCATCGTACCTTCGATAGAGAGGTAGCATGCGCATCAGTTCGGACGAGTATACTCGCCGAGCCGCACCCCCTTTTCTTCTTAGGCCTAGATGGACGATGGAAGGATGATGGTGTGTTGGAATGAAGGCCTTGCCCTCTATTTATAGTGCCCTGGCCGAAGTCTAGGCTCCAAAAGGCACCTGTCCATCAAGGCCCTTCATTCGTGCACGTTCGGACATGCCTGTCCGTCCGTGCCTGTCCGGCCATGCCCGTTCGGTCATGCCGTCCCATTACCGTCCACGAGCTCCCCAGCTGGCCCGGAGACTGTCCACCATCGTCCAGCTGGCCGAGCTTAGTCGAGCTGACGCTAGCTGGACGCTAGCTGGATGAGCTGATACTAGCTGGCCTTGCTGTCCGCAGCTGGTCCATAGCTGTCCACAGCTGGCCTATAGCTGTCCATAGCTGGCCGATAGCTGTCCATAGCTGGCCGATAGCTGTCCGCAGCTGAACTACTTGTTCATCGAGCTTGTTCAGCTCATTCAGCTCGTATTCCAGCTATTTGAGCTAGTAGCTTAGCTACTTAAGCTCATATAGCTATCGATTTCCTTAAAACAAACTGCCCCTCCTTTCGGATCGCGGGACGCGGGTGTTACAAGTCTACCCCCCTTAAAATGAATTCGTCCTCGAATTTGGTGGGTGTAGAGATTCTCGACCTTCGTCCACTTGAGACTTGATCTATTCTCGATCATGCTCTTTTTAGGACTTGGTCATTTTCCTAGATCTACGTCTTTCTCGACGCAATCTTTTCCCATTGATCTTGGACAATCTCCGAATAGATCAAGTCTGTTCCTGTCCTAGTTCCATCCTAACTAGGACAATTTCCCGACCTTGGTCCTTCCTGGACGTGGTCGTAATTCCCGACCCTGGTCCTTCCCGGACGCGGTCGTAGTTCCCGACCCTGGTCCTTCCCGGACGCGGTCGTAGTTCCCGACCCTGG
>NC_025688.1:69735-77783 GCF_000633955.1 Camelina sativa | reverse complement strand
TAGCTGTCCATAGCTGGCCGATAGCTGTCCGCAGCTGAACTACTTGTTCATCGAGCTTGTTCAGCTCATTCAGCTCGTATTCCAGCTATTTGAGCTAGTAGCTTAGCTACTTAAGCTCATATAGCTATCGATTTCCTTAAAACAAACTGCCCCTCCTTTCGGATCGCGGGACACGGGTGTTACACCATCCGTACCTGGACATTCCAGGTGGTACGCTGATTGGTAGGGAGGTAGCGTTTCGGTTGTATCACGGTGAATCTAGTGATTCCTGATCAACTTCCGAGCTGCACCCCCTTTCCTACGACCAACTGGACCAACGGAAGCATTATAAATGCTGATGTAGATGCAACTACCCCATCCCTCAGAACCCATAAGGTCGGTATTGTACCGTACCTCCGACCCTCAACTCTTACTTCCAAACTCTCGGTCTCGGAAACCTTTTTCTCTATTTTATACTTGTTATTTCCCGAGTTCTTGCTGTGTTTTCTGTTTCCGATGGTGTGTTTGGAGTGCAGGGCGAGCCTTGTATATATAGGGTCCTGGCTGCAGTCTAGGCCCCAAGAGGCACCTATCCGACAGAACCGTTCGTTTGCTCCCGTTCGGTCGTACACGTTTGGCCGTACCTGTTCGGTCACCGCGTCCCACCATCCTGAACGCTCACATGCTCCCTAGATGACGTGCACACTGCCCACTACCGTCCAGCTGGCCGAGCTGGGTAGAGCTCCTTGCCAGCTGGTCGAGCTAGTTGTAGCTGACTGGCAGCTGGCCAGGCTGACCCTAGCTGGTCGGCAGCTGGTCGAGCTGTCCTTAGCTGGCAGGGAGCTGGTCGAGAGCTGGTCGATCATTTTTCCCATACTTGGCATGTATCCCTCAATGTCTGAGATCTCTATGCCATCTCGAACCAAGTCACGGCCTACAATCCTATTCAGGATCGCGGGCGTTACAAGTATCCCCCTTAACCCACTTAAGATAATCAACCTTCATTTTATTTTTGGTCTCCCAGGTAGCTTCTTCGCCTCCCAAGTAGATTCTTCATGTCCACCACAGTTCCACAAGATTTTCACTATGTTAATCTTTTTCCTGCGCATTCCCTTTACCATTCGGTCAATGATTCGGATAGGCGTTGCTTCCACCGTCATGTTTTCTTGCAACTCGGGTGGCACATCCTCGACTACTTCATCATGTTCACTTAGGCATTTCCTTAGTTGCGATATATGGAAAACCTTATGAAAGGCGTCTAGCTTCGGTGGTAACTCTAGTTTGTACGCCACTGCACCTACTCGTTCGATCACTTTGTATGAACTAACGTACCTTGGGATCAACTTTTTCTCTTGGTAAATCGCCCTTTTCCCTTATAGGTCATCGCCTTAAGATACACTAGGTCGCCACTTCGAACTCCAACTCCTTCCGACGTTTGTCCCCATAACTTTTTTGTCGGTGTTGGGCTTCCTTCAACTTGATTTTCAATAACTTCTACTTTTCGGCCGTCTCGTCAACAATCTTAGGTCTGAATAACGTTTGTTCCCCAACCAGCGTCCAGCACAACGGCGTTCGAAATGCCCGGCATACAGCGCTTCATAAGGTGACATTCCAATACTACCTTTGATGTGAGCACCAGACCGGAGACACGGCCAGGAACACTCGCACCAGACCTGGACACCAACGGAACACTTGTATCACCCGCGGGACAACTTGGAGCCAGCATGCCAAGGATTACTTCCGGTGCAACCACGCGGAGCAAGAGCTCATCCGGGGCTTCCAAGCAAAGGATCAACTACTTCGTCCAAGCCTTCGTCCAAGAAGACCAAGAGATCGACTCGGCCAAGGCAACCATCGGCAAGACGGTCCGTACGGCCTTCGTCCATACCCAAGGATGAGGGCGCAAAAGACGGTAGGATCATGACTCGTACTCTTTTTCCTTACTTTGGGTTTTTCCCATGAGGTTTACCGGAGAAGGTTTTAACGAGGCGACAAGGCAATCCACACTCGGTCTTTTTCCTTTAAACTTTGCGTTTTGATTTTATATAGAGTCTTCCCTTGTGAACGTTGGAATAGTGTGACGTGTGTGGCCTTGTTTAAACCACATACAGGGCGACGTGTTCACCGTCTGTGGAGACGCGTCAAGGGCAACGTGTGCGGACCATAGCGAGTCTGCGTGTCCCTAGTCCCCTCTAAAACCTTACACTATTTAAACTCCCAACGCCCCTAGCTTAGACTCTTTATACTTGAATGAAATCATAATTTTTCCAAAGAGAGAATCTTTGCTTCTTGTCTCAACCCTCTTTTTCGAAACAAAGTCCGGGACTTGGCTTGAAAGAAACCCTAGAAGGATCGATCCGGGATCGCTCTTCTTCTAGTCGGCGTACGACGTTCACCACCGCTCGTGTACACCGCAGGTTCCATCCGTACCGCCTCCCACACACGGCGTTCTTTGACCGTGAGATGTGTCTCACTTCGAACCCATCATCCTATACAGAACCGAGGTCGAGTTTCTTTCTCGGTTCGCTAGCCACCGTCCGTACTCTCCGGTCTGCCTTTCCCCTACCGTGTTCAGCTGTCCGTAACATCAATCTCATACCTCCTTCCGTTCCTTTCCGTACTCTATCCATCCATTTCCCCTCAAATCTCGTCTCCATTACTCATCTTGTCTGTACTTTCATCCCACCTTCCTTTGTCTGACAAAAGTACCTGCCTTTCCGTCCGTCCAACGACGTAGAACTCCGTCCGAGCCTCTAGGCCGTCTGGCGTTCACATCAACCTTGGTATCTATTGTTGTGAGGAAATTATACCAAGTTTAAGTACTTTTCCTAGCCTCCACCCCAATCCAATACACAAGCTCGCAACATGTCCTCGGGGGTTTGGATTTTTCTCTCGGACTGTCCATTAGTTTGTGGGTGGTATGTTGTACTTAGGTTCACCCTTGTTCCTAGGGCTTTTTGGAAAGCTTTCCATAAATGCGAGGTGAACCGCGTATCATAGTCTGAGACAATGCTCACCGGCACTCCGTGCAGACGGACGATCTCCTCGATGTATCTGGCCGCTATTACCTCGGCTCCATCTGTTTCCGTGATTGCGATGAAGTGTGCTGATTTGGTCAATATATCCATCACAACCCAAACCGCATCATGCTTTAGTTTGCTCATAGGCAATCTGGTCACAAAGTCCATCATCACATGATCCCATTTCCATTCCGACATGGGTAAACTTTGGACTAGTCCGCTCGGCACTTGATGCTCGGCTTTGACCAGTTGACATGTTTCACACTTGGCAACCCACGCGGCCACATCTCTTTTCATTCCCTTCCAATGATAGTATCTCTTCAAGTCGCGATACATCTTTCTCGAACTAGGGTGAATCGAAAACTTAGAGTTGTGCAGCCCCCTTAGAATTTCCTCCCTTAACTCCTTGCTTTGAGGCACACAAACTCGACCATTAACCACAATGTACCATTGTTTGACGTTCGGAACTCCGTCTTATTATTCTCCGCCCAACACATAAGTTCCACGTCCTTCTATTGATCTCCTTATACAATGCATTTAAATGCAAAGTCCCCATCATGTAAACCAATGCTTCTCGATTTTTCTCTGCTTCCACATCGAAGAGTCTCCTACTCAAGGAGTCTGCAACTTGATTTGCCTTTCCCGGATGATAGGCAATATCCAAGTCATAGTCCACGACGAATTCCATCCACCTTCTATGCCTTAGATTTAACTCCGGCTGGGTGAATACGTACTTTAAGCCCTTGTGGTCGGTTAAGATTTGAACCTTGGCTCTATAGAGGTATATACGCCAAATCTTCAACGCGAACACCACTGCGGCTATTTCCAAATTATGCGTTGGGTAATTCCCCTCGTGTTTACGCAACTGCCTTGAACCATATGCAATTACACCACCCCTTTACATTAGCACACAACCTAGCCCCGTTATTGAGACATTGGTGTAAACCACATATGGCTCCTCTACCTCCGACAGCACCAGTACCGGAGCACTTGTGAGCATCGCCTTTAACTCAGAGAAACTTTTCTCACATTTCTCTGTCCATATCAACTTGGTATCTTTACCCATCAACCATGTCATTGGCTGAGACATACTCGCAAAGCCTTGACAAATTTTCGGTAATATCCAGCCAACCCAAGAAAACTTCTTATCTCGGTGGCGTTCTTTGGACGTGGCTAGTCCTTTATCGACTTGATCTTCTTTGGATCCACGGACACTCCTTGGTCTGAGAAAATGTGTCCAAGGAATCCAACACTCTTTTGCCAAAACGAGCATTCACTTAACTTTGTGAAAAGCTTTTGCTCCCTTAACCGCTCCAAGACTGCCCTCAAGTGATTTTGATGTGTTTCCCAATCCTTCGAGTAAAAAAGTATGCCATCGATGAAGATGATGACAAACTCGTCCAAGAATTCTCAGAACACACCATTCATCATCTTCATGAAGGCTGTTGGTGCATTGGTCAGTCCGAACGGCATGAACACAAACTCGAAGTGGTCGTACCTTGTTTGGAAAGCCGTTTTCCAAATGTCTGTTGGATCTATCAGAATTTGATGGTACCCCGAGGCCAAGTCTATCTTCGAGAACCACTTTGCACCTCAGAGATTATCTAACAACTCGTCTATCTGGGGCAATGGGTACTCATTCTTCACTGTAACTGATAACAGGATTTTCACCCACGGTATCAATTCCCTATGCAGTTGTAGTACAAATGGTTATCAATCCAAATGGTTGTTATGCTAGCAGATAAGATGCGATCAGAAACAAGCAAGTCAAGCCAAGCAATAAATTGTTTGATCTAACAATCCTAGAATAAATAAAAGAAAGCAAATAAATAAGAACCACACGACCTAAGCACTTGATGCAAGCATTCGAGTACAGGATCGGGTAGGGTGGTTGTAACACCCGCGTCCCGCGATCCGAAAGGAGGGGCAGTTTGTTTTAAGGAAATCGATAGCTATATGAGCTTAAGTAGCTAAGCTACTAGCTCAAATAGCTGGAATACGAGCTGAATGAGCTGAACAAGCTCGATGAACAAGTAGTTCAGCTGCGGACAGCTATCGGCCAGCTATGGACAGCTATCGGCCAGCTATGGACAGCTATAGGCCAGCTGTGGACAGCTATGGACCAGCTGCGGACAGCTAGGCCAGCTAGTATCAGCTCGTCCAGCTAGCGTCCAGCTAGCGTCAGCTCGACTAAGCTCGGCCAGCTGGACGATGGTGGACAGTCTCCGGGCCAGCTGGGGAGCTCGTGGACGGTAATGGGACGGCATGACCGAACGGGCATGGCCGGACAGGCACGGACGGACAGGCATGTCCGAACGTGCACGAATGAAGGGCCTTGATGGACAGGTGCCTTTTGGAGCCTAGACTTCGGCCAGGGCACTATAAATAGAGGGCAAGGCCTTCATTCCAACACACCATCATCCTTCCATCGTCCATCTAGGCCTAAGAAGAAAAGGGGGTGCGGCTCGGCGAGTATACTCGTCCGAACTGATGCGCATGCTACCTCTCTATCGAAGGTACGATGAGACGAGCGACGGTTCGGCAAGCGGGCCGATCCGATCGTAGGATAGGCGGCGGTTCGTCCGGGGAGACGAACCGATCGCAGGATGATCGACGGTTCGATCAGAGAGTCGGACCGATCGAAAGGTTATCGACGATCCACGTCAATGGACGGATCGATCGAGAGTTGACCGGTGATTCAATCGCTAGTCGGATCGGGTGATCAAAGGATCGACGATACGAGCCGTAGGTTGGATTGATCGGTCGGGTGGTCAAGTGGTCGACAAGTCAGTCGGAAGTATCGGCCCAGGTCTGTGGTTGATCAGCGATTCGATTATGGGGTCGGATAGTTGATCGGACCTGGCTCTGATACCAAGACCGACGAGTTAATCGGGGTATTAATGGTATGACCGATGGGTCATTTAAACGGTACGTCCGATACCGAGCTTTGGGTACGCGAGTGGTTCGGGAAGCCGATAGAGCAACCGTTCACCGTGCACCGAAGGGACTATATGTCCCCATCCCTAATATGTGCAAGCCAGTGGGGTTGGTTGGTTGTATGGCTAAGCACAATGGGATGGGTCAAGGTTAAAGTTATATTCCGCTGCGTAAAGGGGTCTACGAAGCAAGGCCATGAGCCAAAGCTTAGTGACCAAATCAAAGGATATTCGGCCGGGAATGGGGCCGAATGGAAGCCGTGACCGCGGACGCTGGGACGTCCGGGTCGGGGTCTTTCAGATGGTATGGTCGGATAAAAGTAAACGTGGCTTGGTGGTTGGACAGGGGATCTGTACAGATACCTTGGTACATCGTCGAATTGATGCGCGGGATAACTCTCTACGGGCCAACCGCTGTACTGGGCGGATAGAATGACTTAGCGTGCATTGCATGACAATGTTTCAGTCTAAGGAAAATATTATTGATGGCTACTTGAATTTCAGGAAAGGAGAGTGATTGTTGATAGGGAACTGCTTAGGCGCAAGACTCAAGGCCGGGAAGATGAGTGGTGGTGTTAAGGCTTGCTAGGATCGATTATACAGCTTGTACTAGCTTATATGCAAACTCATAAGTTGTATCGAAACCTTTTATTATTTAATACAATACTCGATTGTTTTACCTTACTCTAAGTTTATATCATATAGACTCTAAGTATTGAATCTTAGAATGTGAGAATGAACTTTGTTTAAAGAATGGACTGAAAAATATGATTAAGTAGCGAGTAAAAAGTCGAGTGTTCGAGTATAACTAAAGAAGAAGGTTCTGAGTCTAAGAGATTGGCGAGTAAGGTTGAGGGTCGAAGGTACGGAACAATACCGAGCTTATGGGTTCTGAGGGATGGGGTAATTGCATCTGTTTAAGCATTTATAATGCTTCAGTTGGTCCAGTTGATCGTAAGAAAAGAGGTACGACTCGGAAGTGGATCAAGAACCATTAGGTGCACCTTGATACGACCAAACTGATGCGCATGCCACCTCCCTACCGATCAGTGTACCACCCGAAGTGTCCATGTACAGTCGGTATTGTCGGAGAAAAGTAGACGTGGCTCGGTGGTTGGACAGGGGATCTGTATAGATGCACGGGATAACTCTCTACCGTCCAACCGAAGGATTAACTGATGCATGGGATAACTCTCTACCGGCCAACCACTGTACTGGACGGATAGTAGGACTTAGCGTGCATTGCATGACATTCTACGGCCTAAGGGAAATGTTATTGATGGCTACTTGGATTTCAGGAAAGAAGGGTGATCGCGGAAAGGGAACTTCTTAGGCACAGGTCTCATGGCTGGGAAGATGAGTGGTGGTGTTAAGGGTAGCTTTGATCCATTATACAACTTGTACTATCTTATATGAAAACTTATAAGTTGTATCGAATCCTTTGAATAATTAATACAATACACGGTTGTTTGCTTTACTCTAAGTGTATATCATATAGACTCTAAGAATTGAATCTCTGAATGTGCAAATGAACTTTGTTTAAGGAATGGACCATGAAATATAACTGAGTAGAGAGTAAGGGATGAGAGAACCTCACCGTCCATAGAATGTTCGGGGTTTGGGTCTTTCAAGAACCTCACTGGCCATAGAATGTTCGGGGTCGGGGTCTTTCAGGTTTCTTAAATTTCAGGCCGTTTGTGGGGTGGTTCCTCTTGGTCCTCTCGCCTTAACAACACTTCCGGATCGCACGCGGTTTCATGGACAAGCAGTTGGTTTTGTTACCGAAATGGACAGCATTCACAAACGGCATTGAGCGAACCTTAAAACTGCCACAGCAAAATACAAGCACAGTTCCGACTCTAAGTGTCGTCAGCTTTTGTTCGACCCGGGTGATTTGGTATGGGTTGTCTTTACCAAGGATAAGCTGCCTGTGTGGGAGTACAACATGTTAAAGTTGTAGCGTCTTGGACCGATTGAGGTCCTTGAGCGTATTTACCCTAACGCTTATCAACTCTGTTTACCTCCACACTTGCATAAATCAGATGTTTTCAACGTTCGGTACATGTTAACCTATCACGGGGACAATGACGAGCCGAATTCTCTCCCACCTGGG
>NC_025688.1:19347-65608 GCF_000633955.1 Camelina sativa | reverse complement strand
TATCTCATTTTAGGATTGTTAGTGACAAACAATCTTTACAATTGGCTTGACTTAGACTCATATGCACATCTTAATTGTTCACAATCACTCAGATAGGATTGACACCTCTTATACTGCAACTGCATAAGGGGAATTGAAACACCCTGACTTCTATTCATTCCATACATCATCATTCCATACATCTTTCTTTCACCACACCACAAAGAAAGTCTGTTTCAACCGTCCATAGAATGTTCGGGGTTTGGGTCTTTCAAGAACCTCACTGGCCATAGAATGTTCGGGGTCGGGGTCTTTCAGGTTTCTTAAATTTCAGGCCGTTTGTGGGGTGGTTCCTCTTGGTCCTCTCGCCTTAACAACACTTCCGGATCGCACGCGGTTTCATGGACAAGCAGTTGGTTTTGTTACCGAAATGGACAGCATTCACAAACGGCATTGAGCGAACCTTAAAACTGCCACAGCAAAATACAAGCACAGTTCCGACTCTAAGTGTCGTCAGCTTTTGTTCGACCCGGGTGATTTGGTATGGGTTGTCTTTACCAAGGATAAGCTGCCTGTGTGGGAGTACAACATGTTAAAGTTGTAGCGTCTTGGACCGATTGAGGTCCTTGAGCGTATTTACCCTAACGCTTATCAACTCTGTTTACCTCCACACTTGCATAAATCAGATGTTTTCAACGTTCGGTACATGTTAACCTATCACGGGGACAATGACGAGCCGAATTCTCTCCCACCTGGGGAGACCTGATGCAGCAGCCCATAGGTGTTTACAAGCTACTGGAATGCAAGTATCGGTGTTCATTATATTTTCTAGAAGGTTCTTTTATTATTTGGTTTTGGTTTTGTTTTTCTCTTCTTTAGGATAAGTTTGACAACTTATCTCATAAGATTTAGGATTAGGTTGTATCTTTTCGTTCGGCTTTAAATAAGAGTCTCAAGTCTTTGGGATATACTCAAATTAACCCTAGAGCTACTCTCTCAAATTAAGAGATCATTGTAGTACTTAGGGGTTGAATTCCACAAGGACTCAAGATTACACTAAATATTACTCCCTCCGTTTCATAATATAGGATGTTTTAACTAAAGCACGCAAATTAAGAAGTCTTTACTTTTAACAAGTTCAACCAATTAGAAACAATACTGCATAATATAAAATACTAAACTAATCTAAAAGTTGCATAGAAACTTGAAAACATCCTACATTATGAAACAAAAAACTTCTCTAAAACATCTTATATTTTGAACCGGAGGGAGTATTGAGTTTTATGGTTACGCTAAACAAAATGATTTGTATTGAAATATAAACAATGTAAAATATTGAAATAAAGGTTTGTAAATTCAAGGAATTAAAAAGCTAGGTCTAGGGAATTTTTCAGGAAATTACAGAATATTAAATCAAATAATTAATAGGATTCAAACAATTAAAAATCAGATATAGAATTCTAAACTCTTTTGTAAAATAAATCAGTTCTCACTGCATGTATTATCTAAGTTTAAAACCCAAAAATCCAATCTCTTTGTAAAATTCGAGGTTAAAACCAGCTTTGCAAACAAGTTTAGTTTGTTCACATAATTACTAAATCAAATCTCTTTCTAAGAAGTAATTTTGCTCATCAAATGTTTCATCAGGAAAAAAAAATTATATTCTCATATCATATTAGCTTTCTAGGTGATCAATCAAGAATTAATATGAAGAACAACCAAAGATGAAGATCACAGAAGATAATGAACCCTAAAAATAATTAGATTTAATAAACCATAAAAACCCTTTGAAAACCCTGAACCTAACAAGCAAACTACTCAGAAATATTCAATGAAGAACAATACATCTTTCTAAATAACATGCAATAGATATTAAAAAGTAAAAGAGGGAGTTTAGGAATCTTCTCTCTATAAAAGAATTAAGATCCGTCTCTCCCAAGAACTCTCAATCTCTCTCTCTCAAAAAGCTGCTAGAATTAAAACATAAGGGTTTCTAAGCACTAAAAATTCTATAAATATATGTCCTAAAACATGTCAATGACTTATGTTGCAATTGTGGAAAACTTCGGGAGGTTTTGTAAAACTTCCAAAACTCTGCTCGTGTGTCGACTTATGTGGGTGTCGATCGACACCTAAAGTGGCATCGATCGACACCATCACTCTTGATCAGCTCCGATTTGATTTCTTTGGTTAAATGCTCTAAATATGATCCAAACTGCTCCACTTTGCTCCATCCGTGCCAAAATCCAAGAAAACCTGAAAAGACTAAAAAACATCCCAAAAAACAAGTCAAAAGACTCAAAAAGAACACTTATATCGTGGTTAAAAACAGCAAAAACCATGATATATCAACTCCCTTAGACTTTGCCTTTGCTTTCCCTCAAGCAAAATAAAAACTTAAACCTGTGAAAGAGGTTTGAAAACATAGGAACTCTGAAAGACCCTGACCCTGTCAATGCGATGGCCGCTGAGGTTCTCTCGTCCCTTACTCGCTACTTAGTCATATTTCATGGTTCATTCTTTAAACAAAGTTCATTCGCTCATTTTGAGATTCAATACTTAGAGTCTATATGATATAAAGTTAGAGTATGGCAAACATTCATATACTATATTAATAATCAAAGGATTCGATACAACTTATGATTTTGCATATAAGCTAGTACAAGCAGTATAATCGATCCTAGCTACCCTTAACACCACCAATCATCTTCCTGGCCATGAGTGTCGCGCCTAAACAGTCCCCTTTCCACTATCACTCTCCTTTCCTGAAATCCAAGTCGCCATCAATAACATTTCCTTTAGGTCGTTCAAAGCCGTACGATGTCATGCAATGGATGCTAAGTCATAATATATGTGCAGTACAACAGTTGGCCGGTAGAGAGTTATCCCGCGCATCAGTTTGATGGTGTACCAAGGTATCTGTACAGATCCCGGTCCTGCTTCCAAGCCGTGTTTACTTTTCTCCGACCATACCGTCCGTACATGGACACTCCAGGTGGTACGCTGATCAGTAGGGAGGTAGCATGTGCATCAGTTCGGTTGTATCACGGTGAACCTAGTGGTTCCCGATCCACTTCTGATCTGCACACCCTTTTCTCCGAACAACCGAACCAAACAAAGCATTATAAATGCTTATGCAGATGCAGCTACCCCATCCCTCAAAACCCATAGGGTTGGTTCTGTACCGTACTCTATCTCGGAACCTTCTTCTCTATTTTATACTTGTTCTTTCTCGAGTTTTTGTTGAGTTTTCTGTTTCTGATGGTATCTTTGGAATGTATGGCGTTCCCTGTATATATAGTGATGTGAACACCGGACGGCCTAGAGGCTCGGACGGAGTTCTACGTCGTTGGACGGGCGGAAAGACAGGTACTTTTCTCGGACAAAGGAAGGTGGGATGAAAGTAGAGAGAGGATGAGTTATGGAGACGAGTTTTGAGGGAAAATGGACATATAGAATACGGAATAGAACAGAGAGAGATGTAAGACCGATGGTACGGATGGCTGAACGCGGTAGCGGATACACAGACCGGGGAGTACGGACGGTGGCTAGCGAACCGAGTAAGAAACTTGATCTCGGTTCTCTAGAGGATGATGGAGTCGAAGTGAGACACAACTAACGATCTGAATCGGACATCGTGCGGTGACGATGGTATGGACTGAACCAGCGGTGTACACCAGCGGTGGTGAGCATCGTACGCTGACTAGAAGAAGAGCGATCCCGGATCGATCCTTCTAGGGTTTCTTTCAAGCCAAGTCCCGGACTTTGTTACGAGAAAGAGGGTTGAGACAAGAAGCAAAGATTCTCTCTTTGGAAAAATTATGATTTCATTCAAGTCTAAAGAGTCTAAGCTAGGGGCGTTGGGAGTTTAAATAGTGTCACGCAGACTCGCTATGGTCCGCACACGTTGCCCTTGACGCGTCTCCACAGACGGTGAACTCGTCGCCCTCTATGTGGTTTTTACAAGGCCACACACGTCACACTATTCCAACGTTCACAAGGGAAGACTCTATATAAAATCAAAACGCAAAGTTTAAAGGAAAAAGACAAAAGAAAGGCTGCATCCTTAGGCGAGTGTGAATTGCCACGTCACCGATGTTAAATGCGGCGTTGCATGCATCCTTGGGTTAAACGTGGCATTGTGTGGTAGGACTCGTCGCCTCGTTAAAACCTTCTCCGGTAAACCTCATGGGAAAAACCCGAAGTAAGGAAAAAGAGTATGAGTCATGATCCTACCGTCTTTGGCACCCTCATCCTTGGGTAAGGACGAAGGCCGTACGGACAGTCTCGCTGATGGTTGCCTTGGCCGAGTCGATTTCTTGGTCTTCTTGGACGAAGTGGTTGATCCTTTGCTTGGAAGTCCTGGACGAGCTCATGATCCGTGGGTGATACACGTGTTCCGTTGGTGTCCGGGTCTGGTGCGAGTGTTCCTGGCCGCGTTTCCGGTCCGTTGCTCACATCATATAGGGTTCTGGCCGATGTCTAGGCCCCAAAAGGCACCTATTCGACAGAACCGTTCGTTCGCTCCTGTTTGGTCATGCACGTTTGGCCGTGCTTGTCCAGTCTGTATCCCACCATCCTGAACGCCCACAAGCTCCCCTGCTGAGTTGCACACTGTCCTCCACCGTCCAGCTGGCTGAGCTGGGTTGACCTCTTTGGCAGCTGGTCGAGCTGACGCTAGCTGGCTGAGCTGACCTTAACTGGCTGGAATCTGGTCGGCAGCTGGTCGAGCTGTCTGTACCTAGTTGGGAGCTGCTCCAAGCTAGCCGAGAGTTGTCCGTAACAGGTAGTGAGCTAAAAAAATGACCGATCGTTGATTCCTTACTTAGCACGTGTTCCCCTCATAGTCCGAGCTAACAAGTAGCTCCTTCCTGACTTGTCTGAAATCTCCCTACCATCTCAAACCAAGGCCCGGCCTACGATCCTATTCAGGATCGCAGGTGTTACAAGTCTCCCCCCTTGAAAGGGATTCGTCCCCGAATCCGGATCAAGTTGATCTTCACCCATCTCCTTAAACCATTTAGGATAATCAACCTTTAACTTGTTTTCAGTCTCCCAAGTAGCTTATTCGCGTCCATCGCAGCTCCACAAGATCTTCACCATGTTAATCTTTTTCCTACGCATTCCCTTTACCATGTGATCAATGATTCGAATAGGCGTTGCTTCCACCGTCAGGTTTTCTCGCAATTCAGGTGGCACATCCTCTACCACTTCATGCTCTTCACTTAGGCATTTCCGTAGTTGTGATACATGGAAAACCTGATGAGAGGCATCTAACTTCGGTGGTAGCTCCAGTTTGTACGCCACCGCACCTACTCGTTCGATCACCTTGTACGGGCCAACGTACCTTGGGCTCAACTTTTTCCTCTTGGTGAATCGCCCTTTTCCCTTATAGGTCATCACCATAAGATACACTAGGTCGCCCACTTCAAACTCCAACTCCTTCCGACGTAACTTTTCTGGCGGTTTTGGGCTTTGTTCAAACTGATTTTCAAAAACTTCAACTTTTCGGCCGTCTTGTTACGCAACCGGAGTCCAGCACAACGGCATTCGACATGCTCGACCATACAGCGCTTCATAAGGCAACATTCCAATACTAGCTTGGTAGTTATTGTCGTACACGAATTCTACCAAGTTTAAGTACTTTTTCCAACCTCCCCCTTAATCCAATACACAAGCTCGCAACATGTCCTCGAGTGTTTGAATTGCTCTCTCAGACTGGCGAATCAGCGTCTCAGTTTATGGTGGTAGGTCGTACTTAGGTTCACTCTTGTTCCTAATGCTTTTTGAAAAGCTTTCCAGAAATGCGAGGTGAACCGCGTATCACGGTCTGAGACAATCGTCACCGGCACTCTGTGCAGCCGGTCAATCTCTTCGATGTCTTTGACCGCGATTACTTCGACACCATCGGTCTCCGCGATTGCGATGAAGTGTGCAGATTTGGTCAATCTGTCCACCACCACCCAAACCACATCATGCTTAAGCTTACTCATAGGCAACCTGGTCACAAATTCCATCGTTACATGATCCCATTTCCATTCCAGCAAGGGTAAACTTTGGACTAGTCAACTCGGCACCTGATGCTCTGCTTTGACGAGTTGACAGATTTTACACTTGGAAACCCACGTGGCCACATCTCTTTTCATTCCCTTCCAGTGATAGTATCTTTTAAGATCGTGATACATCTTGGTCAAAGCAGGGTGGATCGAGAACTTAGACTATTGCACCTCCTTTAGAATTTCCTCCCTTATCTTCTTACTATGCGGCACACACAGTCGTCCATTCACCACCATGGTACCATTGTTCGATGTTTGGAACTCTGTCTTATTATTCTCCGCCCAACCCTTAAATTCCTCGTCCTTATCTTGAGCCAAACTAATTCTACTAAGTATATCTTTTTGATCCACTGCTCCTAAGACCAATGGCTCAACTTCTCTTGACAATGCATTTAAATGCAAAGTCCCCATCATGTAAATCAACGCTTCTTGATTTTTCTCTGCTTCTACATCGAAGCGTCTCCTACTCAAGGCATCTGCAACCTGATTCGCCTTTCCCGGATGATAGGCAATGTTAAAGTCGTAGTCCGCGACAAAGTCCATCCACCTTCTTTGCCTTGTGGTTGGTGAAGATTTGAAATTTGGCTCTGAGTGGGTGAATATGTATTTTAGGCTCTTGTGGTTGGTGAAGATTTGAAATTTGGCTCCATAGAGGTATGAACATCATTTTCCGTCAACCTTGTCATTGGATGAGACATACTCGCAAAGCCTTTGACAAATCTTCGGTAATATCCAGCCAACCAGAGAAAGCTCCTTATCTAGGTGGCATTATTCGGACTTGGTCAGTCCTTTTTCGATTTGATCTTTTCTAGATCCACGGACACTCCTCGGTCCGAGACAATGTGTCCAAGGAATCCAACACTCTTTTGCCAGAACAAGCATATACTAAACTTCGCATAAAGCTTGTGCTCTCTTAACCGTTCCAAGACTGCCCTCAAGTGACTTTGATGGGTTTCCATTCCTTTGAGTAAACAAGTATATCATCAATGAAGATGATGAAAAACTCGTCTAAGAATTCTCGGAATACACCATTCATCATCTTCATTAAGTCTGTCGGTGCATTGGTCAATCCGAATGGCATGACCACAAACTCAAAGTGGTCGTACCTTGTTATGATAGCCGTTTTCTGAAAGTCCAATGGCTCTATCGGAATTTGATGGTACCCCAAGGCCAAGTCTATCTTTGAGAACCACTTTGCACCTTAGAGATTATCCAAAAACTTGTGTATCCGGGACAATGGGTACTTACTCTTCACCATATCCCTATTCAGCCCCCGGTAATCGATGAATAGCCTGAAGCTACCATACTTTTTATTTAGAAACAAGATCGGTGCACCCCATGGTGAACTACTTGGTCTGATAAATCCTTTCTCCAACAATTCTCCTAATTCTTTCTTTAACTCTGCCATTTTTGCTGGTGCCATCCGGTAAGGTGCTTTAGATATAGGATTCGTCCCCGGTTTCAGCTCAATGGTGAACGGGTCAGACCTATCCGGTGGTACTCCCCGTACCGCTTTAAACACATCAGCAAACTCACTTGCTATTGGAATATTTGTCAACTTTGTATTTTCCCCAACTTCTGTTGTTGTGATTGTGGCTAAGTACGCCTCATATTCTCCAGCATCCTTTCCGTTTGGATTACCGAGATGACGGAAATCCACGAAGTTGATCTTGGTCCTTGGAATCCTAATGTTCCTTCCTTTCCCTCAAAAATTACTCGCCCTCGGTGACAGTCAATGTGAGCCTTGTACTTCCCCAACCAGTCCATCCCCAAGATAACATCATGTTTCATGAGTGTAACGATGATCAGGTGAATAGGCATATCGACACCATTGACGATGACCCAGATTCCTCGGACCATATTGGACGGGTACATCGCCTACCCGCCGGCTGCTTGGACCGTTCCATATCTGTTGTTTGGTTATTTATTGAACCCACCTTTCCAAATCAATCCAGGGCTCACAAAACAATGTGTGGCCCCTGAATCAAACAAGGTGTGCGTTTCCACACATTCCTCTAGAATTCTAAGTACCCATATCCCCCTTTCTCATGCATTATGATGTTATGTAATGTACGAATTGAACTTAGAATGGTTCTTGTAACATACTAGTAATCACCCTGAAATTCCCAGTAGCAGTTTCCTCGGACAGCTCGTTCACGCATGGTGCAAGGGCCTGTCTCTTTGGTGGTGGCAGTAAAGAATCCTCGCCACGGTTCCCACTTTGGCCCATTGCCATTTTCCATCCTTGGACAGTTGCGGATCGCATGATCCTTGCTTCCATAGCGACCACATGCACCCAAAACCTTCCAGAAAGAACCGATGTGGTGCTTTCTGTAAGTCATACAATCGCCATACTTGGCGTCGGACCTTGTGTTATCCACCTTGTCCCATTTCCTTGTACGGTCCGTGGTTTTGGCTGGGTGGGTTGAACGCGAAGAAATCCTCTCCCGTCTAAGTTGTTTCTCTTCCTCCAGCCCAGCTTCAATCATTGCCGCCCTTTCCAACACTTCAATCAACGAGTTAAAGACACCATTCACGCAATGGTTGTGGATGTCCACCATTAGTCAGCGGATAAAAAGACGGACTTGTGCTTTCTCATCCTTGATATCCTTCCCAACAAAGCGCCTGAGGCGACTGAATTCAGCATCATATGCACGTACTGTCATATCCCCTTGTACCAGGTTCAGGTACACACTTTCCAGTCGGTCCCATGCTTATGGGGGAAAGAATTTCTTGTTGAATTCCACCTCAAAGTCTGCAAAGGTCCAGACTTAACCAACTATCAGTTTCTCAACCGTCAACCACCAATCATGTGCTTGCTCTTCGAGGAAATGGACCGCAATGTCCTTTTGATAATCCTCCGGGCAGCGAGTGGAATTAATATTTCTTACAAGTCGACTCTGAAAGACCCCGTCCCTTATTCGCTACTTAGTCATATTATACGGTGCATTCTTTAAACAAGGTTCAATCACGCATTCTGTGATTCAATATTTAGAGTCTATATGATACAACTTAGAGTAAAGCAAACTTTCGAACATTGTATTAAATAATCAAAGGATTGGATACAACTTATGAGTTTGCATAAAAAGCTAGTACAAGTTGTATAATCGATCCAAGATACCCATATCACCACCACTCATTCCCCCGGCCATGGGTCTCGCGCCTAAGCAGTTCCTTTCCCGCTATCACTCTCCTTTCCTGAAATCCAACTAGCCATCAATAACATTTACCTTAGCCGTACAATGTCATGCAATGCATGCTAGGTAATAACATGCGTCCAGTACAGCGGTCCGCCGGTAGAGAGTTATCCCGCGCATCATTTTGGATGATGTACCGAGGAATCTGTACAAATCCCCATCCAGCCTCCGAGCCGCGTTTAATATTCTCCGTCCGAACAGTCCGTACTTGGACACTCCAGATGGTACGCCGATCGGTAAGGAGGTAGCATGCGCATCAGTTCAGCCGTATCATGGCAGAGCCGCACCCCCTTTCCTCCGACCATCTGGACCAACCGAACCATTATAAATGCTTATGCAGATGCAACTACCCCATTCCCCAGAACCATAAGGTCGGTACTGTGCCGTTCTTCCGGCCCTTAAGCCTTATCGCCGAACTCTCTCTCTCTCTCGGAACCTTATTCTGTATCTTACACTCGAACTCTCGTGTTTTACTGTGTTTTTCTGTTTCCGATGGTGTGTTGGAAATGAGATCCACGCCCACTATATATAGGGTACTGGTCGCGGTTTTGGCCCCAAAAGACACCTATTGGACAAGTCCGTCCGATCGCACATATTTAGCCTTACTTGTTCGGCCATGTCCGTTCGGCCATACCTGTTCGGCCATGTTCGTTTGGCCATACCTGTTCGGCCATGTCCGTTTGGCCATGCCCGTTCAGTCTCGAGCTCCCCAGCTGACCTGCACACCATCCACTACCATACCGCTGGCCGAGCTAGGTCGAGCAGAGTCGAGCTAGGACGAGCTGGGTCGACCTGACTGGTAGATGGTCAAGCTGGGTCGAGCTGACTAGCAGCTGGTCGAGCTGAATGTAGCTGGCCGAACTTTCCGCAGCTGGCCGAGAGCTGTCCGCAGATGGTTGAGAGCTGGCTGCAGCTGGCCAAGAGCTTTCCGGAGCTGACCGATCTTTGTCCCATACTTGGCTTGTTTTCCCTTCTTGTCCGAGCTGTTGCGTAGCTCTTTTCCCGACTTGTCCGAGATCTCCCTACCATCTCGGACCAAGCCACGACCTACGATCCTATTCAGGATCGCAGGCATTACAAGCCTCCCCCCTTGAAAGGGATTTGAAAGACCCCGACCCGGACGTCCCAGTGTCCGCGGTCACGGCTTCCATTCGGCCCCATTCCCGGCAGAATATCCTTTGATTTGGTTACTTAGCTTTGGCTCACGGCCANAGATTTCCATTTCGTCCGAACACATAGCACAATTGCATCGGTCCTCACAGGAGCGCGCATGCTCTGATACCAACTTGAAAGACCCCGACCCGGACGTCCCAGTGTCCGCGGTCACGGCTTCCATTCGGCCCCATTCCCGGCAGAATATCCTTTGATTTGGTTACTTAGCTTTGGCTCACGGCCATGCTTTATAACCCCTTTACGCAGCGGAATATAACTTTAACCTTGACCCATCCCTTTGTGCTTAGCCATACAACCAACCAACCCCATAGGCTTGCACTTATTAGGGATGGGGACATATAGTCCCTTCGGTTCACAGTGAACGGTTGCTCTACCAGCTTTCTGAACCACTCGTGTTCCCGAATATTGGCATCGGACGTGCCATTAGTTGACCCATCGGTCATACCATTGTACGCCATCGACTTGTCGATCTTGGTATCAGCGCCTGCTCCGATCGAACGATCCGTCCCCATAATCGAATCGCCGATCGACCTCTAACCAGGCCGATACTTCCGACAGACTCGTCGACCACCCGACCGATCAATCCAACCTACGGATCGTATCGTCGATCCTTTGATCACCCGATCCGATTAGCGTTTGAATCACCAGTCAACCCTCGATCGATCCGTCCATTGACGCAGATCGTCGATAACCTTTCGATTGGTCCGACTCTATGATCGAACCGTCGATCATCCTGCAATCGGTTCGTCTCCCCGGACGAACCGCCGCCTATCCTACGATCGGATCGGCCTGCTTGCCGAACCGCCGCTCGTCTCATCATACCTTCGATAGAGAGGTAGCATGCGTATCAGTTCGGCCGAGTATACTCGCCGAGCCGCAGCCCCTTTTCTTCTTAGGCCTAGATGGACGATGGAAGGATGATGGTGTGTTAAAATGAAGGCCTTGCCCTCTATTTATAGTGTCCTGGCCGAAGTCTCGGCCCCAAAAGGCACCTGTCCCTCAAGGCCCTTCGGTCATGCACGTTCGGACATGCCTGTCCGTCCGTGCCTGTCCGGCCATGCCCGTTCGATCATGCCTGTTCGGTCATGTCGTCCGATGACCATCCACGAGCTCCCCATCTGGCCCGGAGACTGTCCACCACCGTCCAGCTGGCCGAACTTAGTCGAGCTGACGCTAGTTGGACGCTAGCTGGATGAGCTGATAGTAGCTGGCCTAGCTGTCCGCAGCTGGTCCATAGCTGTCCGCAGCTGGCCTATAGCTGTCCATAGCTTGCCGATAGCTGTCCTCAGCTGAACTACTTGTTCATCGAGCTTGTTCAGCTCATTCAGCTCGTATTCCAGCTATTTGAGCTAGTAGCTTAGCTACTTAAGCTCATATAGCTATCGATTTCCTTAAAACAAACTGCCCCCTTTTTAGGATCACGGGACGCGGGCGTTACAAGTCTTCCCCCCTTAAAATGAATTCGTCCTCGAATTCGGTGGGTGTAGAGATTCTCGACCTTCGTCCACTTGAGACTTGATCTATTCTCGATCATGCTCTTTTAAGGACTTGGTCATTTTCCTAGATCTACGTCTTCCCCGACATGATCTATTTACCTTGATCTTGGTCACTCTCCAAATAGATCAAGTCTTTTCCTGACGCAATATTTTCCCCTTGATCTTGGACAATCTTCGAATAGATCAAGTCTGTTCCTGTCCTAGTTCCGTCCCAACTAGGACAATTTCCCGACCTTGGTCCTTCCTGGACGCGGTCGTCATTTCCTGGACCTTTGGTCCATGTTCGTCTCGACCTTTGGTCGACACTTTCCCGACTCTCTGGTTGAGGTGCTATGTGTTCGACGTTTTGAACAATCGCTCGATTCACGAGCGCATCTTGGCAAACACATTCCCATTCCCAAGCATGTTTTCGATCTTATCAGAGATTTCCATTTCGTCCGAACTATAGCAAAATTGCATCGGTCCTCACAGGATCGTGCATGCTCTGATACCAACTTGAAAGACCCCAACCCGGATGTCCCAGTGTCCGCGGTCACGGCTTCCATTCGGCCCCATTCCCGGCTGAATATCCTTTGATTTGGTTACTTAGCTTTGGCTTGCGGCCATGCTTTATAACCCCTTTACGCAGCGGAATATAACTTTAACCTTGACCCATCCCTTTGTGCTTAGCCATACAACCAACCAACCCCATAGACTTGCACTTATTAGGGATGGGGACATATAGTCCCTTCGGTTCACAGTGAACGGTTGCTCTACCGGCTTCCCGAACCACTTGTGTTCCCGAATCTTGGCATCGGACATGCCATTAGTTGACCCATCGGTCATACCATTGTACACCATCGACTTGTCGATCTTGGTATCAGCGCCTGCTCCGATCGAACGATTCAATCCCATAATCGAATCACCGATCGACCTCCGACCAGGCCGATACTTCCGAAAGACTCGTCGACCACTCGACCGATCAATCCAACCTACGGCTCGTATCGTCGATCCTTTGATCACCCGATCCGGCTAGCAATTGAATCACCGGTCAACCCTCGATCGATCCGTCCATTGACGCAGATCGTCGATAACCTTTCGATCGGTCCGACTTTATGATCGAACCGTCGATCATCATGCAATCGGTTCGTCTCCCCGAACGAACCGCCGCCTATCCTACGATCGGATCGGCCCGCTTGCCGAACCGCCGCTCGTCTCATCGTACCTTCGATAGAGAGGTAGCATGCGCATCAGTTCGGACGAGTATACTCGCCGAGCCGCACCCCCTTTTTTCTTAGGCCTAGATGGACGATGGAAGGATGATGTTGTGTTAAAATGAAGGCCTTTCCCTCTATTTATAGTGTCCTGGCCGAAGTCTAGGCCCCAAAAGACACCTGTCCCTCGAGGCCCTTCGGTCATGCACGTTCGGACATGCCTGTCCGTCCGTGCCTGTCCGGCCATGCCCGTTCGGTCATGCCTGTTCGGTCATGCCGTCCCATGACCTTCCACGAGCTCCCCAGATGGCCCGGAGACTGTCCACCACCGTCCAGCTGGCCGAGCTTAGTCGAGCTGACACTAGCTGGACGCTAGCTGGAAGAGCTGATACTAGCTGGCCTAGCTGTCCGCAGCTGGTCCATAGCTGTCTGCAGCTGGCCTATAGCTGTCCATAGCTGGCCGATAGCTGTCCGCAGCTGAACTACTTGTTCATTGAGCTTGTATAGCTCATTCAGCTCGTATTTCAGCTATTTGAGCTAGTAGCTTAGCTACTTAAGCTCATATAGCTATCGATTTCCTTAAAACAAACTGCCCCCCTTTTAGGATCGCAGGACGCGGGCGTTACAGGATTTGTCCCCGAATCCGGATCAAGTTGATCTTCACTCATCTCCTTAACCCACGTAGGATAATCAACCTTCATCTTGTTTTCAGTCTCCCAAGTAGCTTCTTCGTGTATATTGCAGTTCCATAAGATCTTCACCATGTTAATCTTTTTCCTGCGCATTCCCTTTACATTTCGATCAATGATTCGAATAGGCGTGGCTTCCACCGCCAAATTTTCTTGCAACTTGGGTGGTACGTCCTCGACCACTTTGTCCTCCTCACTTAGGCATTTCCATAATTTTGATATATGAAAAATCTTATCATTGCGGTCTAGCTTCAGTGGTAACTCCAGTTTGTATGCCACCGCGCCTACCCGTTGGATCACCTTTTACGGGCCAATGTACCTTGGGCTCAACTTTTTTCTTTTGGTGAATCGCCCTTTTCCCTTATAGGTCATCGCCTTAAGGTGCACTAAGTCGCCCACTACAAACTCCAAATCCTTCCGACGCCTGTCCCCATAACTTTTCTGTCGGTTTTGGGCTTTCTTTAACTTGGTTTTCAAGACCTTCAACTTTTCGGCCGTCTCGTCCACAATTTTGGGTCCGAGTAATGTCCGCTCCCCAACCGGAGTCCAGCAGAATGGCGTTTGACATGTCCCGCCATAAAGCGTTTCATAAGGCGACATTCCAATACTAGCTTGGTAGCTATTGTTGTATGCGAATTCCACCAAGTTCTAGTACTTTTCCCAGCTTCCGCCCCAATCTAGTACACAGGCTCTCAACATGTCCTCGAGTGTCTGAATTGTTCTCTTGGACTGCCCATCAGTTTGTGGGTCGTAGGCCGTACTTGTGTTCACCCTTGTTCCCAACGCCTTTTGAAAAGCTTTCGAGAAATGTGAAGTGAACCGCGTATCACAGTCCGAGACAATGCTCACCGGCACTCCGTGCAAACGGACGATCTCCTCGATGTACCTGACTGCGATTACCTCGGCTCCATCTATTTCCGCGATTGCAATTAAGTGTGCAGATTTGGTCAATCTGTCCACCACTACCCAAACCGCATCATGCTTCAGCTTAATCATTGGCAATCCGGTCACAAAGTCCATCGTCACATGATCCCATTTCCACTCCGGCATGGGTAAACTTTGGACTAGTCTGGTACTTGGGAGACCGAAAATAAAATGAAGGTTGATTATCTTAAGTGGGTTAAGGGGGGGGGGAGACTTGTAACGCCCGCGATCCTGAATAGGATTGTAGGTCGTGACTTGGTTCGAGATGGTAGAGAGATCTCAGACATTGTGGGACACGTGCCAAGTATGGGACAAATGATTGACCAGCTCCCTGCCAGCTAAGGACAGCTCGACTAGCTGCCAACCAGCTAGGGTCAGCACGGCCAGCTGCCAGTCAGATACAACTAGCTCGACC
Source organism: Camelina sativa (assembly GCF_000633955.1). Lineage (NCBI taxonomy): Eukaryota > Viridiplantae > Streptophyta > Magnoliopsida > Brassicales > Brassicaceae > Camelina > Camelina sativa. The sequence continues at coordinate 50,486 of NC_025688.1, read as the reverse complement.
TGCTGCCAAGGTGCTCAACCCAGCTCGGCCAGCTGGACGGTAGTGGGCAGTGTGCACGTCAGCTGGGGAGCATGTGAGCGTTCAGGATGGTGGGACGCGGTGACCGAACAGGTACGGCCGAACGTATACGACCGAACGGGAGCAAACAAACGGTTATGTCGGATAGGTGCCTCTTGGGGCCTAGACTGCAGCCAGGACCCTATATATAAAGGGCGCGCCCTGTACTCCAAACACACCATCAGAAACAGAAAACACAGCAAAAACTCGAGAAATAACAAGTATAAAATAGAGAAAAAGGTTTTCGAGACCAAGAGTTCGGAAGTAAGAGTTGAGGGTCGGAGGTACGGTACAATGCCGACCTTATGGGTTCTGAGGGATGGGGTAGTTGCATCTACATAAGCATTTATAATGCTTCTGTTGGTCTAGTTGGTCTGAGGAAAGGGGGTGCGGCTCGGAAGTTGATTAGGAATCACTAGATTCACCATGATACAACCAAAATGCTACCTCCCTACCGATCAGCGTACCACCGGGAATGTCCAGGTACAGACGGTATGGTCGGATAAAAGTAAACTTGGCTTGGTGGTTGGACAGGGGGTCTGTACAGATACCTTGGTACACCATCGAATTGATGCGCGGGATAACTCTCTACGGGCCAACCGCTGTATTGGGCGGATAGAATGACTTAGCGTGCATTGAATGACAATTTTACAGTCTAAGGAAAATGTTATTGATGGCTACTTGAATTTCAGGAAAGGAGAGTGATCGTTGAAGGGGAACTGCTTAGGCGCAAGACTCATGGCCTGGAAGATGAGTGGTGGTGTTAAGGCTAGCTAGGATCGATTATACAGTTTGTACTAGCTTATATGCAAACTCATAAGTTGTATCGAAACCTTTTATTATTTAATACAATACTCGATTATTTTACCTTACTCTAAGTATATATCATATAGAATCTAAGTATTGAATCTTAGAATGTGCGAATTAACTTTGTTTAAAGATTGGACCAAAAAATATGATTAAGTAGCGAGTAAGGGACGAGAGAACCTCATCGGCCATCGCATGGCCGGGGTCGGGGTTTTTCAAGCTCAACCCAGCTTGACCAGCTGGACGGTGGTGGAGAGTGTGCAGGTTAGCTGGGGAGCTTGTGAGCGGTCAGGATGGTGGGAGTTGGTGACCGAAGAGGCACGACCGATCGTGCCCGACCAAACGGGACCAAACGAATTGTTATGTCCGACATGTGCCTTTTGGGTCCTAGAAATCGGCCAGGACCCTATATATACAAGGGGCACCATCATTCCAAACACACCATCGGAAACAGAAAAACACAGTAAAAACTCGAGTGTTCAAGTATAGGATAAAGAAGAAGGTTCTGAGTCTGAGAGATTGGCGAGGAAGGTTGAGGGTCGGAGGTACGGAACAATACCGAGGGATGGGGTAGTTGCATCTGTTTAAGTTGGTCGAAGGAAAAGGGGTGCAGCTCGGAAGTGGATCAGGAACCACTAGGTTCACCGTGATACGAACGAACTGATGCGCATGCCACCTCCCTACCGATCAATGTACCACCCGAAGTGTCTATGTGCAGATGGTATGGTCGGAGAAAAGTAGATGTGGCTCGGTGGTTGGACAGAGGATCTATACAGATGCACAAGATAACTCTCTACCGGCCAACCGAAGGATTAACTGATGCACGGGATAACTTTCTACCGGCCAACCACTGTACTGGACGGATAGTAGGACTTAGCATGCATTGCATGACATTGTACGGCCTAAGGGAAATGTTATTGATTGCTACTTGGATTTCAGGAAAGGAGGGTGATCGCGGAAAGGGAACTTCTTAGGCGCGGGTCTCATGGCCGAGAAGATGAGTGGTGGTGTTAAGGGTAGCTATGATCGATTATACAACTTGTACTATCTTATATGCAAACTTATAAGTTGTATCGAATCCTTTGAATAATTAATACAATACACAGTTGTTTGCTTTACTCTAAGTGTATATCATATAGACTCTAAGAATTGAAACTCTGAATGTGCAAATGAACTTTGTTTAAGGAATGGACCATGAAATATGACTAAGTAGAGAGTAAGGGACGAGAGAACCTCACCGTCCATAGAATGTTCGGGGTTCGGGTCTTTGGAGAACCTCACTGGCCATAGAATGTTTGGGGTCGGGGTCTTTCATGTTTCTTCCATTTCAGGTCGTTTGTGGGGTAGTTCCTCTTGGTCCTCTCACCTTAACAACACTTCTGGATCGCACGCGGTTTCATGGACAAGCAGCTGTTTTGTTACCGAAATGGACAGCATTCACAAATGGCATAGAGCGAACCTTGAAACTGCCACAGCGAAATACAAGCACAGTTCCGACTCTAAGCGTCGTGAGCTGTTGTTCGACCCGGGTGATTTGGTATGGGTTGTCTTTACCAAGGATAAGCTGCATGCGCGGGAGTACAACATGTTGAAGTTGTAGCGTCTTGGACCGATTGAGGTCCTTGAGCTTATTTACCCTAACGCTTATCAACTCTGTTTACCTCCACACTTGCATCAATCAGATGTTTTCAACGTTCGGTACATGTTACCCTATCTCAGGGACAATGACGAGCCGGATTCTCTCCCACCCGGGGAGACCTGATGCAGCGGCCCATAGGTGTTTACAAGCTACTGGAATGCAAGTGTCGGTGTTCATTATATTTTCTAGAAGGTTCTTTTATTATTTGGTTTTGGGTTTGTTTTTCTCTTCTTTAGGATAAGTTTGAAATCTTATCTCATAAGATTTAGGATTAGGTCGTATCTTTTCGTTTGGCTTTAAATAAGAGTCTCTTTGGGATATACTCAAATTAACCCTAGAGCTACTCTCTCAAATTAAGAGATCATTGTAGTACTTAGGGGTTGAATTCCACAAGGACTCAAGATTACACTAAATTTTACTCCCTCCGTTTCATGATATAGGATGTTTTAACTAAAGCACGCAAATTAAGAAGTCTTTACTTTTAACAAGTTCAACCAATCAGAAACAATACTGCATAATATAAAATACTAAACTAATCTAAAAGTTGCATAGCAACTTGAAAACATCATATATTATGAAACAAAAAACTTCTCTAGAACATCTTATATTTTGAACCGGAGGGAGTATTGAGTTTTATGGTTACGCTAAGCAGAATGATTTGTATTGAAATATAAATAATGTAAAATATTGAAATAAAGGTTTGTAAATTCAAGGAATTAAAAAGCTAGGTCTAGGGAATTTTTCTGGAAATTACAGAATATTAAATCAAATAATTAATAGGATTCAAACAATTAAAAATCAGATCTAGAACTCTAAACTCTTTTGTAAAATAAATCAGTTCTCACTGCAAGTATTATCTAAGTTTAAAACCCAAAAATCAAATCTCTTTGTAAAATTCGAGGTTAAAACCAGCTTTGAAAACAAGTTTAGTTTGTTCACAAAATTACTAAATCAAATCTCTTTCTAAGAAGTAATTTTTGCTCATCAAATGTTTAATCGGGAAAAAAATATATTCTCATATCATTTTAGTTTTCTAGGTGATCAATCAAGAATTAATATGAAGAACAACCAAAGATGAAGATCACAGAAGATAATGAACCCTAAAAATAATTAGATTTAATAAACCATAAAAAACCCTTTGAAAATCCTGAACCTAACAAGCAAACTACTCAGACATATTCAATGAAAAACAATACATCTTTCTGCATAACATGCAATAGATATTAAAAAGTAAAAGAGGGAGTTTAGGAATCTTCTCTCTATAAAAGAATTAAGATCCGTCTCTCCCAAGAACTCTCAATCTCTCTCTCTCAAAAAGCTGCTAGAATTAAAACTTAAGGGTTTCTAAGCCCTAAAAATACTATATATCTATATGTCTTAAAACACGTCAATGACTTATGTTGCAATTGTGGAAAACTTCGGGAGGTTTTGTAAAACTTCCAAAACTCTGCTCGTGTGCCGACTTATGTGGGTGTCGACCGACACCTAAAGTGGCATCGATCGACACCATCACTCTTGATCAGCTCCGACTTGATTTCTTTGGTTAAATGCTCCAAATATGATCCAAACTGCTCCACTTTGCTCCATCCGTGCCAAAATCCAAGAAAACCTGAAAAGACTAAAAAACATCCCTAAAAAAAAGTCAAAAGACTCAAAAAGAACACTTATATCGTGGTTAAAAACCGCAAAAACTATGATATATCAACTCCCCTAGACTTTGCCTTTGCTTTCCCTCAAGCAAAATAAAAACTTAGACCTGGGAAAGAGGTTTGAAAACATAGGAACTCTGAAAGACCCTGACCCTGTCCATGCGATGGCCGCTGAGGTTCTCTCGTCCCTTACTCGCTACTTAGTTATATTTCATGGTCCATTCTTTAAACAAAGTTCATTCGCTCATTTTGAGATTCAATACTTAGAGTCTATATGATATAAACTTAGAGTAAGGCAAACATTCAGATACTATATTAATAATCAAAGGATTCGATACAAGTTATGAGTTTGCATATATGCTAGTACAAGCTGTATAATCGATCCTAACTACCCTTAACACCACCAATCATCTTCCCGGCCATGAGTCTCGCGCCTAAACAGTTCCCTTTCCACGATCACTCTCCTTTCCTGAAATCCAAGTAGCCATTAATAACATTTCCTTTAGGTCGTTCAAGGTCGTACGATGTCATGCAATGCATGCTAAGTCATAATATCTGTGCAGTACAACAGTTGGCCGGTAGAGAGTTATCCCGTGCATCAGTTTGATGATCTACCAAGGTATCTGTACAGATCCCAGTCCTGCTGCTGAACCGTGTTTACTTTTCTCCGTACATGGACACTCCAGGTGGTACGCTGATCAGTAGGGAGGTAGCATGTGCATCAGTTCGGTTGTATCACGGTGAACCTAGTGGTTCTCGATCCACTTCCGAGTTGCACCCCCTTTCCTCTGAACAACCGAACCAAACGAACATTATAAATGCTTATGCAGATGCAGCTACCCCATCCCTTAGAACCCATTGGGTCGGTTCTGTACCGTACCTCCGACCCTTAAGCCTTATCGCCGTACTCTATCTCGGAACCTTCTTCTCTATTTTATACTCGTTCTTTCTCGAGTTTGTGTTTTCTGTTTCTGATGGTATCTTTGGAATGTATGGCGTTCCATGTATATATAGTTATGTGAACGCCGGACGTCCTAGAGGCTCCGAAGGAGTTCTACGTCGTTGGACGGGCGGAAAGACAAGTACTTTTCTCGGACAAAGGAAGATGGGACGAAAGTAGAGAGATGATGAGTTATGGAGACGAGTTTTAAGGGAAAATGGACATATAGAATACGTCCGGGGAAAATGGACATATAGAATACGTCCGGTGATGTAAGACCGATGGTATGGACGGCTGAACGCGGTAGCGGACAGACGGACCGGGGAGTACAGACGGTGGCTAGCGAACCGAATAAGAAACTCGACCTCGGTTCTCTAGAGGATGATGGACTCGAAGTGAGACACAACTAACAATCTGAATCGGATGTCGTGCGGTGACGATGGTATGGACTGAACCAGCGGTGTACACGAGCGGTGGTGAGCGTCGTAAGCCAACTAGAAGAAGAGAGATCCCGGATCGATTCTTCTAGGGTTTCTTTCAAGCTAAGTCCCGGACTTTGTTGCGAGAAAGAGGATTGAGACAAGAAGCAGAGATTCTCTCTTTGGAAAAATTATGATTTCATTCAAGTCTAAAGAGTCTAAGCTAGGGGCGTTGGGAATTTAAATAGTGTAAGGGTTTAGAGGGGACTAGGGACACGCAGACTCGCTATGGTCCGCACACGTTGCCCTTGACGCATCTCCACAGACTGTGAACACGTTGCCCTCTATGTGGTTTAAACAAGGCCACACACGTCACACTATTCCAACGTTCACAAGGGAAGACTCTAGATAAAATTAAAGGAAAAAGACAAAAGAAAGGCCGCGTCCTTAGGCCGAGTGCGGATTGCCACATCACCGATGTTAAACGCGGCGTTCCATGCATTCTTGGGTTAAACGCGGCATTGTGCTGTAGGACTCGTCGCCTCATTAAAACCTTCTCCGGTAAACCTCATGGGAAAAACCCAAATAAGGAAAAAGAGTACGAGTCATGATCCTACCGTCTTTGGCGCCCTCATCCTTGGGTAAGGATGAAGGCCGTACGGACGATCTCGCTGATGGTTGCCTTGGCCGAGTCGATCTCTTGGTCTTCTTGGACGAAGGCTTGGACATTTGCTTGGAAGTCTTGGACGAGCTCTTGCTCTGCGTGGTTACACCGGGAGTGATCCTTGGCATGCTGGCTCCGAGTTGTTCTGTGGGTGAAACACGTGTTCCGTTGGTGTCGGGGTCTGGTGCGAGTGTTGCTGGCTGCATCTCCGGTCCGGTGCTCACATCATAGAGGGTCCTGGCCGATGTCTAGGCCCCAAAAGGCACCTACTCGACAGAACCGTTCATTCGCTACTGTTCGGTCATGCACGTTTGGTCGTGCTTGTTCGGTCTGTATCCCACCATCCTGAACGCCCACAAGCTCCCCTGCTGAGTTGCACACTGTCCTCCACCGTCCAGCTGGGTTGAGCTCCTTGGCAGTTGGTCGAGCTGACGCTAGCTGGCCGAGCTGACCTTAACTGGCCGGAATCTGGTAGGCAGCTGGTCGAGCTGTCTGTACCTGGTCGGGAGCTGCTCCAAGCTAGCCGAGAGCTGTCCGTAACAGGAAGTGAGCTAAAAAAATGGCCGATCGTTGATTCCTTACTTAGCACGTGTTCCCCTCATAGTCCGAGCTAACAAGTAGCTCTTTCCTGACTTGTCTGAAATCTCCCTACCATCTCAAACCATGTCCCGGCCTATGATCCTATTCAGGATCGCAGGCGTTACAAGTCTGCCCCCCCCCCCCTGAAAGGGATTCGTCCCCGAAACCAGATCAAGTTGATCTTCACCCATCTCCTTAAACCATTTAGGATAATCAGCCTTCAACTTGTTTTCAGTCTCCCAAGTAGCTTATTCGTGTCCACCGCAGTTCCACAAAATCTTCACCATGTTAATCTTTTTCCTGCGCATTCCCTTTACCATGCANGATTCAATACTTAGAGTCTATATGATATAAACTTAGAGTAAGGCAAACATTCAGATACTATATTAATAATCAAAGGATTCGATACAAGTTATGAGTTTGCATATATGCTAGTACAAGCTGTATAATCGATCCTAACTACCCTTAACACCACCAATCATCTTCCCGGCCATGAGTCTCGCGCCTAAACAGTTCCCTTTCCACGATCACTCTCCTTTCCTGAAATCCAAGTAGCCATTAATAACATTTCCTTTAGGTCGTTCAAGGTCGTACGATGTCATGCAATGCATGCTAAGTCATAATATCTGTGCAGTACAACAGTTGGCCGGTAGAGAGTTATCCCGTGCATCAGTTTGATGATCTACCAAGGTATCTGTACAGATCCCAGTCCTGCTGCTGAACCGTGTTTACTTTTCTCCGTACATGGACACTCCAGGTGGTACGCTGATCAGTAGGGAGGTAGCATGTGCATCAGTTCGGTTGTATCACGGTGAACCTAGTGGTTCTCGATCCACTTCCGAGTTGCACCCCCTTTCCTCTGAACAACCGAACCAAACGAACATTATAAATGCTTATGCAGATGCAGCTACCCCATCCCTTAGAACCCATTGGGTCGGTTCTGTACCGTACCTCCGACCCTTAAGCCTTATCGCCGTACTCTATCTCGGAACCTTCTTCTCTATTTTATACTCGTTCTTTCTCGAGTTTGTGTTTTCTGTTTCTGATGGTATCTTTGGAATGTATGGCGTTCCATGTATATATAGTTATGTGAACGCCGGACGTCCTAGAGGCTCCGAAGGAGTTCTACGTCGTTGGACGGGCGGAAAGACAAGTACTTTTCTCGGACAAAGGAAGATGGGACGAAAGTAGAGAGATGATGAGTTATGGAGACGAGTTTTAAGGGAAAATGGACATATAGAATACGTCCGGGGAAAATGGACATATAGAATACGTCCGGTGATGTAAGACCGATGGTATGGACGGCTGAACGCGGTAGCGGACAGACGGACCGGGGAGTACAGACGGTGGCTAGCGAACCGAATAAGAAACTCGACCTCGGTTCTCTAGAGGATGATGGACTCGAAGTGAGACACAACTAACAATCTGAATCGGATGTCGTGCGGTGACGATGGTATGGACTGAACCAGCGGTGTACACGAGCGGTGGTGAGCGTCGTAAGCCAACTAGAAGAAGAGAGATCCCGGATCGATTCTTCTAGGGTTTCTTTCAAGCTAAGTCCCGGACTTTGTTGCGAGAAAGAGGATTGAGACAAGAAGCAGAGATTCTCTCTTTGGAAAAATTATGATTTCATTCAAGTCTAAAGAGTCTAAGCTAGGGGCGTTGGGAATTTAAATAGTGTAAGGGTTTAGAGGGGACTAGGGACACGCAGACTCGCTATGGTCCGCACACGTTGCCCTTGACGCATCTCCACAGACTGTGAACACGTTGCCCTCTATGTGGTTTAAACAAGGCCACACACGTCACACTATTCCAACGTTCACAAGGGAAGACTCTAGATAAAATTAAAGGAAAAAGACAAAAGAAAGGCCGCGTCCTTAGGCCGAGTGCGGATTGCCACATCACCGATGTTAAACGCGGCGTTCCATGCATTCTTGGGTTAAACGCGGCATTGTGCTGTAGGACTCGTCGCCTCATTAAAACCTTCTCCGGTAAACCTCATGGGAAAAACCCAAATAAGGAAAAAGAGTACGAGTCATGATCCTACCGTCTTTGGCGCCCTCATCCTTGGGTAAGGATGAAGGCCGTACGGACGATCTCGCTGATGGTTGCCTTGGCCGAGTCGATCTCTTGGTCTTCTTGGACGAAGGCTTGGACATTTGCTTGGAAGTCTTGGACGAGCTCTTGCTCTGCGTGGTTACACCGGGAGTGATCCTTGGCATGCTGGCTCCGAGTTGTTCTGTGGGTGAAACACGTGTTCCGTTGGTGTCGGGGTCTGGTGCGAGTGTTGCTGGCTGCATCTCCGGTCCGGTGCTCACATCATAGAGGGTCCTGGCCGATGTCTAGGCCCCAAAAGGCACCTACTCGACAGAACCGTTCATTCGCTACTGTTCGGTCATGCACGTTTGGTCGTGCTTGTTCGGTCTGTATCCCACCATCCTGAACGCCCACAAGCTCCCCTGCTGAGTTGCACACTGTCCTCCACCGTCCAGCTGGGTTGAGCTCCTTGGCAGTTGGTCGAGCTGACGCTAGCTGGCCGAGCTGACCTTAACTGGCCGGAATCTGGTAGGCAGCTGGTCGAGCTGTCTGTACCTGGTCGGGAGCTGCTCCAAGCTAGCCGAGAGCTGTCCGTAACAGGAAGTGAGCTAAAAAAATGGCCGATCGTTGATTCCTTACTTAGCACGTGTTCCCCTCATAGTCCGAGCTAACAAGTAGCTCTTTCCTGACTTGTCTGAAATCTCCCTACCATCTCAAACCATGTCCCGGCCTATGATCCTATTCAGGATCGCAGGCGTTACAAGTCTGCCCCCCCCCCCCTGAAAGGGATTCGTCCCCGAAACCAGATCAAGTTGATCTTCACCCATCTCCTTAAACCATTTAGGATAATCAGCCTTCAACTTGTTTTCAGTCTCCCAAGTAGCTTATTCGTGTCCACCGCAGTTCCACAAAATCTTCACCATGTTAATCTTTTTCCTGCGCATTCCCTTTACCATGCAATCAATGATTCGAATAGGCGTTGCTTCCACCGTCAGGTTTTCTCGCAATTCAGGTGGCACATCCTCGACCACTTCATCCTCTTCACTTAGGCATTTCCGTAGTTGTGATACATGGAAAACCTTATGAAAGGCATCTAACTTCGGTGGTAGCTACAGTTTGTACGCCACCGCACCTAATCGTTCGATCACCTTGTACAGGCCAACGTACCTTGGGCTCAACTTTTTCCTCTTGGTGAATCGCCCTTTTCCCTTATAGGTCATCGCCTTAAGATACACTAGGTCGCCCACTTCAAACTCCAACTCCTTTCGACTTTTGTCCCCATAACTTTTTTGTCGGTTTTGGGCTTCTTTCAAATTGATTTTCAAAAACTTCAACTTTTTGGCCATCTCGTTACGCAACCGGCGTCCAGCACAACGGCGTTCGACATGCTCGGCCATACAGCACTTCATAAGGCAACATTCCAATACTAGCTTGTTAGTTATTGTTGTACACGAATTCTACGAAGTTTAAGTAGTCTTTCCAACCTCCCCTTCTCAGACTGGCGAATCAGCATCTCGGTTTATGGTGGTAGGCCATACTTAGGTTCACTCTTGTTCCTAATGCTTTTTGAAAAGCTTTCCAAAAATGCAAGATGAACCGCGTATCACGGTCTGAGACAATGGTTACCGGCACTCTGTGCAGCCGGACTATCTCTTCGATGTATCTGACCGCGATTACTTCGACACCATCAGTCTCCGCGATTGCGATGAATTGTGCAGATTTGGTTAATCTGTCCACAACCACCCAGACCACATCATGCTTAAGCTTACTCATAGGCAGCCCGGTCACAAATTCCATCGTTACATGATCCCATTTCCATTCTGACAAGGGTAAACTTTGGACTAGTCAACTCGGCACCTGATGCTGTGCTTTGACAAGTTGACAAGTTTTACACTTGACAACCCACACAGCCACATCTCTTTTCATTCCCTTCCAGTGATAGTATCTTTTAAGATCGTGATATATCTTGGTCAAACCACGGTGGATCGAGAACTTAGACTAGTGCACCTCCTTTAGAATTTCCTCCCTTATCTTCTTGCTTTGCGACACACACACTCGTCCATTCAACACCATGGTACCATTGTTCGATGTTTGGAACTCTGTCTTATTATTCTCCGCCCAACCCTTAAATTCCTCGTCCTTATCTTGAGCCAAACTAATTCTACTGAGTAGATCCGTTTGATCCGCTGCTCCTAAGCCCAATGGCTCAACTTCTCTTGACAATGCATTTAAATGCAAAGTCCCCATCATGTAAATTAACGCTTCTTGATTTTTCTCTGCTTCTACATTGAAGCGTCTCCTACTCAAGGCATCTGCAACCTGATTCACCTTTCCTGGATGATAGGCAATGTTAAAGTCGTAGTCCGCGACAAACTCCATCCACCTTCTTTGGTTTAGATTTAACTCCGGGTGGGTGAATATGTATTTTAAGGTCTCGTGGTCGGTGAAGATTTGAAATTGGGCTCCATAAGGGTATGAACGCTAAATCTTCAACGCGAACACCACCGTGGCCATCTCTAAGTTGTGTGTTGGGTAATTCCCCTCGTGCTGACGCAATTGCCTTGAAGCATGTGCGATTACACTACGCTTTTGCATTAGCACACAACCTCGGTCCGAGACAATGTGTCCAAGGAATCCAAAACTCTTTTGCCAGAACGAGCATATACTAAACTTTGCATAAAGTTTGTGCTCTCTTAATCGTTCCAAGACTTCCCTCAAGTGACTTTGATGGGTTTCCCATTCCTTCGAGTAAACAAGTATANTTGCCTTGGCCGAGTCGATCTCTTGGTCTTCTTGGACGAAGGCTTGGACATTTGCTTGGAAGTCTTGGACGAGCTCTTGCTCTGCGTGGTTACACCGGGAGTGATCCTTGGCATGCTGGCTCCGAGTTGTTCTGTGGGTGAAACACGTGTTCCGTTGGTGTCGGGGTCTGGTGCGAGTGTTGCTGGCTGCATCTCCGGTCCGGTGCTCACATCATAGAGGGTCCTGGCCGATGTCTAGGCCCCAAAAGGCACCTACTCGACAGAACCGTTCATTCGCTACTGTTCGGTCATGCACGTTTGGTCGTGCTTGTTCGGTCTGTATCCCACCATCCTGAACGCCCACAAGCTCCCCTGCTGAGTTGCACACTGTCCTCCACCGTCCAGCTGGGTTGAGCTCCTTGGCAGTTGGTCGAGCTGACGCTAGCTGGCCGAGCTGACCTTAACTGGCCGGAATCTGGTAGGCAGCTGGTCGAGCTGTCTGTACCTGGTCGGGAGCTGCTCCAAGCTAGCCGAGAGCTGTCCGTAACAGGAAGTGAGCTAAAAAAATGGCCGATCGTTGATTCCTTACTTAGCACGTGTTCCCCTCATAGTCCGAGCTAACAAGTAGCTCTTTCCTGACTTGTCTGAAATCTCCCTACCATCTCAAACCATGTCCCGGCCTATGATCCTATTCAGGATCGCAGGCGTTACAAGTCTGCCCCCCCCCCCCTGAAAGGGATTCGTCCCCGAAACCAGATCAAGTTGATCTTCACCCATCTCCTTAAACCATTTAGGATAATCAGCCTTCAACTTGTTTTCAGTCTCCCAAGTAGCTTATTCGTGTCCACCGCAGTTCCACAAAATCTTCACCATGTTAATCTTTTTCCTGCGCATTCCCTTTACCATGCAATCAATGATTCGAATAGGCGTTGCTTCCACCGTCAGGTTTTCTCGCAATTCAGGTGGCACATCCTCGACCACTTCATCCTCTTCACTTAGGCATTTCCGTAGTTGTGATACATGGAAAACCTTATGAAAGGCATCTAACTTCGGTGGTAGCTACAGTTTGTACGCCACCGCACCTAATCGTTCGATCACCTTGTACAGGCCAACGTACCTTGGGCTCAACTTTTTCCTCTTGGTGAATCGCCCTTTTCCCTTATAGGTCATCGCCTTAAGATACACTAGGTCGCCCACTTCAAACTCCAACTCCTTTCGACTTTTGTCCCCATAACTTTTTTGTCGGTTTTGGGCTTCTTTCAAATTGATTTTCAAAAACTTCAACTTTTTGGCCATCTCGTTACGCAACCGGCGTCCAGCACAACGGCGTTCGACATGCTCGGCCATACAGCACTTCATAAGGCAACATTCCAATACTAGCTTGTTAGTTATTGTTGTACACGAATTCTACGAAGTTTAAGTAGTCTTTCCAACCTCCCCTTCTCAGACTGGCGAATCAGCATCTCGGTTTATGGTGGTAGGCCATACTTAGGTTCACTCTTGTTCCTAATGCTTTTTGAAAAGCTTTCCAAAAATGCAAGATGAACCGCGTATCACGGTCTGAGACAATGGTTACCGGCACTCTGTGCAGCCGGACTATCTCTTCGATGTATCTGACCGCGATTACTTCGACACCATCAGTCTCCGCGATTGCGATGAATTGTGCAGATTTGGTTAATCTGTCCACAACCACCCAGACCACATCATGCTTAAGCTTACTCATAGGCAGCCCGGTCACAAATTCCATCGTTACATGATCCCATTTCCATTCTGACAAGGGTAAACTTTGGACTAGTCAACTCGGCACCTGATGCTGTGCTTTGACAAGTTGACAAGTTTTACACTTGACAACCCACACAGCCACATCTCTTTTCATTCCCTTCCAGTGATAGTATCTTTTAAGATCGTGATATATCTTGGTCAAACCACGGTGGATCGAGAACTTAGACTAGTGCACCTCCTTTAGAATTTCCTCCCTTATCTTCTTGCTTTGCGACACACACACTCGTCCATTCAACACCATGGTACCATTGTTCGATGTTTGGAACTCTGTCTTATTATTCTCCGCCCAACCCTTAAATTCCTCGTCCTTATCTTGAGCCAAACTAATTCTACTGAGTAGATCCGTTTGATCCGCTGCTCCTAAGCCCAATGGCTCAACTTCTCTTGACAATGCATTTAAATGCAAAGTCCCCATCATGTAAATTAACGCTTCTTGATTTTTCTCTGCTTCTACATTGAAGCGTCTCCTACTCAAGGCATCTGCAACCTGATTCACCTTTCCTGGATGATAGGCAATGTTAAAGTCGTAGTCCGCGACAAACTCCATCCACCTTCTTTGGTTTAGATTTAACTCCGGGTGGGTGAATATGTATTTTAAGGTCTCGTGGTCGGTGAAGATTTGAAATTGGGCTCCATAAGGGTATGAACGCTAAATCTTCAACGCGAACACCACCGTGGCCATCTCTAAGTTGTGTGTTGGGTAATTCCCCTCGTGCTGACGCAATTGCCTTGAAGCATGTGCGATTACACTACGCTTTTGCATTAGCACACAACCTCGGTCCGAGACAATGTGTCCAAGGAATCCAAAACTCTTTTGCCAGAACGAGCATATACTAAACTTTGCATAAAGTTTGTGCTCTCTTAATCGTTCCAAGACTTCCCTCAAGTGACTTTGATGGGTTTCCCATTCCTTCGAGTAAACAAGTATATCATCAATGAAGATGATGACAAACTCGTCTAAGAATTCTCGGAATACACCATTCATCATCTTCATGAAGGCTGTCAGTGCATTAGTCAATCCGAATGGCATGACCACAAACTAAAAGTGGTCGTACCTTGTTATGATAGCCGTTTTCTGAAAGTCCAATGGCTCTATCAAAATTTGATGGTACCCCGAGGCTAAGTCTATCTTCGAGAACCACTTTGCACCTCGGAGATTATCCAAAAAATTGTGTATCCGGGACAATGGGTACTTATTCTTCACCATAACCCTATTCAGCCCCCGGTAATCGATGAATAGCCTGAAGCTACCATACTTTTTCTTTACAAACAAGACCGGTGCACCCCATGGTGAACTACTTGGTCTGATAAATCCTTTCTCCAACAATTCTCCCAATTGTTTCTTTATCTCCGCCATTTTTGCCGGTGCCATCCGGTAAGGCGCTTTAGATATAGGGGTCGTCCCCGGGACCTAGGCTTCGGCCATGATGATAACATCAATATTTTACCCATCTTAGCTATAGTTTTAGTATGCATTTAGGAAGAGTTTGATATGATTTCAAGGCTTTAATGGCCATTATCAAGTATATTAGGTTTCAAGAAGGTTTTACAGGTTTTATAGCAAAAAGGACCAAAAGGCAAGGAAAATACGTTTTAGGAAAGTTTCAGAGCTTTACAATAAGGGAAACGTTTGAAGAACTTACAGAACTCACATTTCGACGTACTTGGTGTCTATGGAAAGCTGAGAGAGTCATCTTTCTACTCGAAGTAGAATAAAGTCAATCCATCCAACCATCCGGAAGTTATGCCCGATATACCGATACGTACCTTAAACCGACGTAAGGAGAACCATCAAGCCAATGGGCTTTTTATTGAAGGCCTGACCAGCTACCACCACGGCAGCCCAGTCCAAGTCTTCACCACCGTTCTAGAAGCTTCCTACGCCTCCCTTGCCATGCACTTATCAAGAGAAGACGTATCTACCCTTACAAAACCCTAAACCTAGACAAAACCCTATAAATACTCTTCTAAACCTAGGGTTTAGAGTGTGCAATCATTGGATCAGCCAAGAGACACGACCATAGGAGCAGCCGACGTCCAGACCTCTCCCTCGTCCCTCTCTTTGATGCTTTGAAATCCACCAACTCTTTCTATTCTATTTGCTACAACTTTGTTTGACAATCATTGAAGTAATATCTAAAACCCTTTTCTCTCTTTATTCGTTTATGTTTATGAATTGTTTAAACCTTTCTATGATGATTCCCTTAAACATGCTAGAGTAGTTTTCTAGTTGGGTTTAAAGGGATAAATCAAAGGGGGGAGATGATCTTAGTTTAGGCGGCAATTTTTAGGGTTTGTTAGATTTAAAGCTGTTTATTCTATGCTTTAATTCTAAGTGTTTACTTAATGCTTTAAGTGTAGGGTGACATTGTTCTTTAACCCTACACTTTTCCTTATGATTTTTATTCCTCATCTCTTTCTTTTTTCCCACCGAGGACGGTGTGATTTAAGTCTGGGGGGAAGGATGTTCCATCCTATACTAATGCTACTTTCTATTTTGTTGACTTGAGACCTTTTTCCACTTTTTACATCAATAATTTTGACATTTTATCGAGTCACATTTTTTTTTATTGAGTCAAAACTAGTAGGGGATTATAATCTTATTCTAATGGTTTATTTGATTTGGATTAACACTCTTATGACTCTTGATTATGCTTGACAGCAGAACCAAAGTTTGGAAAGACTGTGAGCCGACTCAACAATCCCCCAAGTCCCTATTTGATGGATATTCAGATGATCTAATGTTGTCTCTAATTTTTATAGGACCTACACCGGACTTAATTTTCAAGCCCTAGGAATTGGTATACACTGGCCTAGATCTCTACATTCAAGCCACACAAGACATTGCACTTCTTCAAGAGTATGTTCCCCTCTCTTGTAACACCCGCGATCCTGAATAGGATCGTAGGTCGTGGCTTGGTCCAAGATAGTAGGGAGATCTCGAACAAGTCGGGAAAAGAGCTACGCATTAGCTCGGACAAGGAAGGAAACAAGCCAAGCATGGGACAAAGAACGGTCAGCTTCGGAAAACTCTCAGCCAGCTGCGGACAGTTTTCGGCCAGCTACGTCTAGCTCGACCAGCTGCCAGTCAGTTCGAACCAGCTCGACCCAGCTCGGCCAGCTGTATGGTAGTGGATGGAGTTCAGGTCAGCTGGGGAGCTCGGGACCAAACGGACATGGATGAACAGGCATGGCCGAATGGACATGGCCGAATATGTGCGATCGGACGGATGTGTCCAATAGGTGTCTTTTGGGGCCAAAACCGTGGCCTGTACCCTATAAATAGTGGGTGTGGCTCTCATTTCGAACACATCATCGAAAACAGGAAAATACAGTAAAACTCGAGAGTTCGAGTATAAGATAGGGAAGAAGCTTCCGAGAGAAAGAGAGTTCGGCGATAAGGCTTAAGGGCCGGAGGTACGGTACAATACCGACCTTATGGTTCAGGGAACTGGGGTAGTTGCATTTGCATAAGCATTTGTAATACTTCGGTCGGTCCGGTTGGTCGGAGGAAAGGGGGTGCGGCTCGACCGGGATGCAGCCAAACTGATGCGCATGCTACCTCCCTACCGACCAGCGTACCATCCGGAGTGTCCAAGTACGGATGGAGAAAAGTAAATGCGACTCAGCGGTTGGACGGGGATCTGTAAAGATTCCTCGGTACACCGTCCGAATTGATGTGCAGGATAACTCTCTACCGGCCGACCGCTGTAATCGACGAATGTTAGAACTTAGCATGCATTGCATGACATTATACGGCTAAGGGGAAGGTTATTGATGGTTACTTGGATTTCAGGAAAGGAGAATGATCGCGGGAAAGGAAGTGCTTAGGTGCGAGACTCATGGCCGGGAAGATGAGTGGTGGTGATATGGGTAGCTAGGATCGATTATACAGCTTGTACTAGCTTATTATGCAAACTCATAAGTTGTATCGAATCCTTTGATTATTTAATACAATGTTCGAATGTTTGTTGTACTCTAAGTTATATCATATAGGCTCTAGATATTGAATCACAGAATACGTGAATGAACCTTGTTTAAAGAATGGACCGTATAATATGACTAAGTAAAGGACGAGAGAACCTCACCGGCCATCGGATGAGGACAGATATCGGCCGGCTAGCGTCAGCTCGACCAGCTGATAGTCAGCTACCACTAGCTCCACCAGCTGCCAAGGAGCTCGACTGAGCTCGGCCAGCTGGACGGTGGTGGACAGTCTGTGGGTCAGCTGGACAGCTCGTGGACAGTCATGGGACGCGGTGACGAACGGTCATGGCCAAACAGACACGGTTGGACAAGCACGGCCGAACAGAAACGGACAGACGGTCACGGCCGGACAGGCACGGACAAACGTGCACGATCGTAGTGTCTTGATGGACAGGTGCTTTTTGGGGCCTAGACTTCGGCCAGGACCATATAAATAGAGGGCGTGGCCTTCATTTCCAGATACCATCATCCTTTCATCATCCGAACTGATGCGCATGCTACCTCTCTAATAAAGGTACGATGAGACGAGCGACGGTTTAGCAACCGTGGAGTCGAACCGATCGCAGGATGATCGACGGTTCGATCATAGTGTAGGACCGATCGAAAGGTCATCGACGATCTGCGTCCATGGATGGATCGATCGAGGGTTGACCGGTGATTCAATCGCTGGTCGGATCGGGTGATCAAAGGATCAACGATATGAGCCATAGGTTGGATTGATTGGTTGAGTGGTCGACGAGTCTGTTGGAAGTATCGGCCTGGTCGGAGGTCGATCGGTGATTCGATGATTGGGTCGGATCGTACGATCGGAGCAGGCGCTGATACCAAGACTGACAAGTCGATGGTGTTCAATGGTATGACCGATGGGTCAACTAATGGCACATCTGATGCCAAGCTTCGAGTACACGAGTGGTTCGGGAAGCCGACAGAGCAACCATTCACTGTGAACCGAAGGGGTAATTTTTAAAAATAAAAACCCCTGGCCAAAGGACTGGAAAGGACATAAAGGGAAGGCAAGGAAGGAAGGTAGAAGAATTACGGAAGGAATGTCCGAGAAATTCTGGACAGATCGAGAGATGGCCGATGGTACCATGTACCATGTACCGTACCGGACGTACGTGCACCGGACGTATGTGCACCAGACGTACCAGACAAACGCCGAAGCGAATTCGAGAAAATTTGAGCGGACCGAGACGTACTGGCCGTGTTGTCCAAGACGTACTGCCCGATTCGACCGAGACGTATTAAGCGGATAGTACCCAAGGAGCCGAGAGAAATTGACGAAAGGACCGATAGTACCCGAGGAGTCGAGAGAACTGTCCAAGTATTGCCGAGAGAGCCGATAGTGTCCAAGCGATGACCGAGAGGAGCGTCCGAGCGAGACCAAGAAATGTCGAGAGCGTCGGACAAAGGGACGAGTTTTGCCGGAGAAAGCAAGAAATCGTGTGCCTTTGTAAATCTGACCAATCAGATTACATGCACACAGGCAGAAAGAATTTTGGTGTTTTAAATGGAATGTCGCGAGCGGATTGGGCGGTGTAATCCACGTGGCACATGCAAACAAAGAGAGCGCCACTTGTCAAAACGCACTAAGGTAGAAGAAGGAGAAGTCGAGCCTAGAAATAGAGGGCTTGCGATTTCATTTGTGGTTTTTCTCTCATTCCTCCCAAACACTAAAACACTAAAGCTTTGTTCTCTCAAAGCCGAGAGAGAGAGAGAGAGAGAGAGAGAGAGAGATCATCGAGAGATATTGCTTGCGCCGAGAGAAAAACAAAGGAGAGGTCATCGAGAAGGAGACGATGTTGGTGTCAAAATTAAGTCGAGAAGGAGACAGTGTTGGTGTCGAGGACAAGCCGAGAAGAGACGGTGGTTGCAGACGAAAGCGGACAAAGAGCGGGAAGTTGTTTGACGCGAAGGAGAAGATTGTCTGATCTGTGGTGCAGTGGAGTCGGGTCATCATCGGTTGTGTAAGGGTGAGTTCTGCGGTAATTGTGTGCGGTGCTGCATGGATCTTTAGATCCTTGCGGTCACCATTTGCATGTTGCATGTAGACTAGATTCATGGTAGAATCAGTCTAAAGTTGATGCATGCGAAATTTGGTAGGATTCATGCTAGATTCATGTTAAGGGAACATCGAATTGGAGCTAGGAATCACCATGCAAGATAAATTTGGATGCATTTTAAGTAAAATTGGAACGCTTAAAAGTTGGTTAAGAGGATTGCATGCATGTTGAGACTTAGCGAATTTACTAGCAATATCTCTTGCTTGAAACCGGTTGCATGCATGATTAAATTGGGAAGTTTGTTAGCAATTTTTATTGCGTAAAATTGGATGAGGTTAGCTTGCATGCTGAATTGGACTTAAAGGATTTAAATGGGTTAAATCGCTAAAAATGGATAGCATTCGTAATCGAACTTGTTGCATTAATATGCGTAAGTGGTTTAAATGGATTGCATGTTTGTAAAACAATCTAAGTCGCATGAATTGTTATTCTATTGCTTGTTGATTGTTGATTGTTGCATGTTTTCTTGCTTGAATTTCTTGCTTGTGTTGCTTGATTTTCTTGCTTGATTGGTTGGTTTATTTTAGCGAAGTCTCTTGAATTTGTTTCTCGAGTCCTAGCTATAATATAGTGTCGATCTTCTGTTCCAAATATGGTTTTGTCTCGCGAGAGTTCCTGATGACCACTCGCGCGGGACAACGTTCACGGCTAGCTACCTACTAGCTTGACCGTTACATGACGATGTAACCTTTGGGGGCTCATGCTGGTTACCTTTGTGGTTTCAGCATGGGAAGTGTTGTGGAATGGAACAGATTATCGAGGGCCCATAGGTGAAGGAGTCTAGGGTATTTCAAGCGTCCCTTGTTTTATTCTAGTCGTGTAAGAGTTAAGAGTCTATTGTGTCCAAGTGAGCATGCCTATGAGCAGTCCTTGTACCTCTAGTTATCTTTCTCTGTGTTTAGGGAGTATAGTTCGTCCGAGTAGAGTCGTGTCATTCTAATTTCTCTCGCTTGTTTATTATTGTTGCTTCCGCTTTGTTTCTGTTGCGTTGCTTTGATTACTTGTTTGCTAGTTTGCCTTGCTTGTTTTCTTTGCTTGCTGGGGTAGTCGGGTTGGGAAGTTGAATCCTGTTTAGGAGAAAGGGGTGCCCAGGCTCACTGAGTAATCTTAAATTACTCATGATATTATTTTGTCTTGTAAGAAGCCTAAGTGAGTCTAGAGCTGGAGCAAACATTAGGGTGCCAGATAGGGTTTTCTTGTGTTCTTTGTAAAACCCTATATTTTCATAAGCGATTTGTGACAAGTTATCCGACTATCTTTATATATTGCTTTAATGATTTATTTTCAATGTAATAAACTATTGAAGTAGTATATTCGGTTTTCGGGGAAAGCATGGCAAGTTGCAAATGGTACTCGGCCATGTCCGGGTCACCACAACGCACCAGGCCGCAAGGGTTGCAAAGCCTAAGTAGTCTCGGTTGCGGGTGGAATTGTGCTTGGGAGGACTGGTCGGGAAGTCTGCAGCTTCCGTCCCTAGACTGGATCACCTTGGTACAGTTCCCATAGTGGCGTTCTGTGGCTGTCCGATGGCCTGCGTGGTCATATATTGGTTCGGGGGCGTTACAGTCCCCATCCCTAATAAGTGCAAGCCTGTGGGGTTGGTTGGTTGTCTGGCTAAGCAGAAAGGGATGTGATGTGAGCACCGGACTAGAGACGCGGCCAGGAACACTCGCACCAGACCCGGACATCGACGGAACACGTGTATCACCCGCGGAACAACTCGGAGCCAGCATGGCGAGGATCACTCCCGGTGCAACCACGCGGAGCAAGAGCTCATCCAGGGCTTCCAAGCAATGAATCAACCACTTCGTCCAAACCTTCATCCAAGAAGACCAAGAGATCGACTCGGCCAAGGCAACCATCGACGAGACCCTTCGTACGGCCTTCGTCCTTACCCAAGGATGAGGGCGCCAAAGATGGTAGGATCATGACTCGTACTCTTTTTCCTTACTTCGGGTTTTTCCCATGAGGTTTATCGGAAAAAGTTTTAACGAGGCGACGAGTCCTACCGCACAATGTCGCGTTTAACCCAAGGACGCATGCAATGCCGCGTTTAACATCAGTGACATGGCAATCCGAGCTCGGCCTTAGGACGCGGCCTTTCTATTGTCTTTTTCCTTTAAACTTTGCGTTTTGATTTTATCTAGTGTTGTGAACTTTGGAATAGTGTGACGTGTGTGGCCTTGTTTAAACCACATAGAGGGCGACGTGTTCACTGTCTGTGGAGATGCGTCAAGGGCAACGTGTGCGGACCATAGCGAGTCCCCGTGTCCCTAGTCCCCTCTAAACCCTTACACTATTTAAACTTCCAACGCCCCTAGCTTAGACTCTTTAGACTTGAATGAAATGAAAATATTCCAAAGAGAGAATCTTTGCTTCTTGTCTCAACCCTCTTTCTCGCAAGAAAGTCCGGGACTTAGCTTGAAAGAAACCCTAGAAGGATCGATTCGGGATTGCTCTTCTTCTAGTCGGTGTACGACTCTCAACACCGCTCGTGTACACCGCCGGTTCAATCCGTACCATCGTCACCACACAACGTCCGATTCAGATCGTTAGTTGTGTCTCACTTCGACTCCACTATCCTCTAGAGAACCAAGGTCAATTTTCTTACTCGGTTCGCTAGCCACCGTCCGTACTCCCAGTCCGACTGTCCAATACCGCTTTCAGCCGTCTGTACCATCTGTCTTTCATCACCCTCCATTCTATTCCATACTCTATCCGTCCATTTCCCCTTAAAACTCCCCTCCATAACTTATTCTCTCTCTACTTTCATCCCACCTCCCTTTGTCCGAGAAAAGTACTTGCCTTTCCGTCCGTCCAACGACGTAGAACTCCGTCCGAGCCTCTAGGCCGTCCGGCGTTCACATCAGGATGGGTCAAGGTTAAAGTTATATTCCGCTGCGTAAAGGGGTTATGAAGCAAAGCTGCGAGTCAAAGCTGAGTAACCAAATCAAAGGATATTCGGCCGGGAATGGGGCCGAATGGAAGCCGTGACCGCAGATGCTGGGACGTCTGGGTCGGGGTCTTTCAGTCGGGGTCTTTCAAGTTGGTATCAGAGCATTCTTGGTTCTAGGACCGGTAGAATGGGTTTCGGGTATCACCACTCATTGGCTTAATGGGATCTCGTGGTAGTTGTTCTTAGTGTTATCGGTTTATTTTATTAACCATGACTAAAGGGCATGAGTTTTGCAGATGGGTAAGAGCAACAAGGAAAATAAAAGGAAGGGCAAGGAAGTGGCCGATGAGATCACTAACGCCGCTGAGACATTAGGCGACGCAGAAGGAGGGAACAAAGATGCCCAGAATCCAGCCAGACATGTGGCTGGAGAGAAACAACCGAATAATGATAAGTCGGAGAGTAGCGGTGCTACGGACGTGAATGGGCAACAGAATGTCGTACCATCGTCCCAGGAACAGTGGGAAACGATGAAGGCAATGATGGCACAGTTGGACGTGCTGACAAAGGCGTTGGTACCGGATCCTGTGGTACCAGCGGTACGTTCGGAGATCATCAAAGTTAGTCCGATAGATTCTCCAAGAAAAAGACGGGGCTACTTGGATGCGTTGGAGCATATGTCGAGACTGAAGACAAAACATTTTCCGGGAAGTTCGGATCCGATCGTGGCTGACGAGTGGAGAAGTGGACTTGTAATGAATTTTAATTCCACTCGCTGCCCAAAGGAGTATCAAAAGGACATCGATGTCCATTTCCTGGAAGAGGAAGCACATGACCGGTGGGTGTTAGTTGTGAAACGGAAAGGTGGGCAAGTTATAACCTATGTGGACTTTGAGAAGGAATTCAACATGAAATTCTTTCCTCCGGAGGCTTGGGACCGACTGGAAAGTGCGTACCTGAACCTGATACAAGGGGATATGACGGTACGTGCATATGATGCTGAATTCAATCGCCTTGTTGGAAAAGAGATCGAGGTTGAGAAAGCACAAGTCTGTCACTTTATCTGCGGATTAAGGGTGCACATCCACAACCATTGCGTGAATGGTGTCTTTAACTCGGTCGTGGAGGTAGTGGAAAGGGCGGCTATGATTGAAGCCGGGTTGGAGGAAGAGAAACAGCTTAGACGCGAGAGGGTTTCGTCGCGTTCCACTAACCCAGTCAAAACCATCGACCGAAAAAGGAAATTGGACAAGGTGGATAACGCAAGGTCCGATGCCAAGTTTAAGGAGTGTAGGAATTGCGGAAAATACCACAGCGGTTCTTGCTGGAGGGTCGTGGGTCATGTGTTCGTTGTGGAAGCAAGGATCATGCGATCCGGAACTGTCCAAGGATGGAAAATGGCGATGGGCCAAGGTCCTGCTTCTTGTGCGGAAAAGAGGGACATATTAAGAGGGAATGTCCGAAGCTTGACGAGGGCAGACAGAACTATCAGTGTGGGAACCGTGGCGAGGAATCTTTACCGCCACCACCAAAGAGACAGGCTGTTGCACCACGCGTGTATGAACTGTCCGAGGAAAATTCTGCTGCAAATTACAGGGCGATTACTAGTATGTATGAGAACCTTTCTGAGTTCAATTCATGCATTACATAGCATCATAATGCATATAAAAGGGGGATATGGGTACTTAGCATTCTAGAGGAATGTGTAGGGACCTTAAGAATAGGTGATGTGGAAACACACATCTTGGTTGATTCGGGGGCCACACACTGTTTTGTGAGCTTGGAAATGATAGGGAAAGGTGAGTTCACACATCGGATATGGATTGGTTCGAGCAGCCGGCGGGCAGGTGATGTACCCGTACGGTGTGGTTCGTGGAATCTCAGTCATCGTCAATGGTGTCGATATGCCTACTGACCTGATCATTGTTCCACTCATGAAACACGATGTTATCTTGGGGATGGACTGGTTGGGAAAGTACAAGGCTTACATTGACTATCACCGAGGGTGAGTAAATTTTGAGAGAAAGGATGGGACGTTAAAGTTCCAGGGAATAAGATCAACTTCGGGAAGTTGGATTATCTTGGCAATCTAGGCGGAAAGCATGCTGGAGAAAGGTTGTAAGGCATACTTAGCCACAATCACAACAAAGGAAGTTGGGGAAAAGGCGGAGTTGGACGATATTCCAATAGCCAACGAATTTACCGATGTGTTTGAAGCGGTACAGGGAGTGCCGCCGGATAGGTCAGATCCGTTCACCATCGAGCTAGAACCGGGGACGACCCCTATAACTAAAGCGCCTTACCGGATGGCACCGGCAGAAATGGCGGAGTTAAAGAAACAATTGGGAGAATTGTTGGAGAAAGGATTTATCAGACCAAGTAGTTCACCATGGGGTGCACCGGTCTTGTTTGTAAAGAAAAAGGATGGTAGCTTCAGACTATGCATCGATTACCGGGGGCTGAATCGGGTGACGGTGAAGAATAAGTACCCCGGATAGACGAGTTGTTAGATAATCTCCGAGGTGCAAAGTGGTTCTCAAAGATAGACTTGGCCTCAGCATTCCATCAAATTCCAATTGATCCAGCGGACATTCGGAAAACGGCTTTCCGGACAAGGTACGACAACTTTGAGTTTGTGGTCATGTCGTTCAGACTGACCAATGCACCAGCAGCTTTCATGAAGATTATGAACAGTGTGTTCAGGGAATTCTTGGACGTGTGTGTAATCATCTTCATTGATGACATACTCGTTTACTCGAAGGATTGGGAAACCCATCAAAATCACTGGAGGGCAATATTGGAGCGGTTAAGGGAGCAAAAGCTTTTCGCAAAGTTAAGCAACTGCTCGTTTTGGCAAAAGAGTGTCGGATTTCTTGGACATGTTGTCTCGAACCAAGGAGTGTCCGTGGATCCGGAGAAGATTAAGTCGATAAAGGACTGGCCACATCCGAAGAATGCCACCGAGATAAGGAGTTTTCTTGGGTTGGCTGGATATTATTGAAGGTTTGTCAAAAGCTTTGCGAGTATGTATCAGCAAATGACACGATTGACGGGAAAGGACACTAAGTTCCAATGGTTGGAAGAATGCGAGTATGTCTCGGCAATGCTCACGAGTGCTCCGGTACTGGTACTGCCGGAGGCGGACGAGTCGTACATGGTGTACATTGATGCCTCCATAACTGGGCTAAGTTGTGTACTAATGCAGAAGGTTGGTGTAATCGCATATGCTTCAAGGCAATTGCGTAAACTTGAGGGAAATTACCCAACACACGATCTAGAAATGGCCGCGGTGGTGTTCGCGTTGAAGATTTGGCGTTCATATCTCTATGGAGGCAAAGTTCAAATCTTCACCGACCACAAGAGTTTAAAGTACATATTCACCCAGCCGGAGTTAAATCTAAGGCAAAGGAGGTGGATGGAGTTTGTCGCAGATTATGACTTAGACATCGCTGTGATGTGGAAGCCGAGAAAAATCAGGAAGCATTGGTTTACATGATGGGGACTTTGCATTTAAATGCATTGTCTAAGGAGTTTGAGCCACTAGGCCTGGGAACGGCCGATCAGGCGGATCTACTTAGTAGAATTCGATTGGCTCAAGAAAAAGACGAGGAACTTAAGAGTTGGGCGGAGAATAAGAAGACGGAGTTTCAGACATCGAACAATGGTACCATTTTGGTGAATGGAAAAGGATGTGTGCCGCAAAACAAGGAGTTAAGAAAGGAAATTCTAAAGGAAGCGCACCAATCTAAGTTCTCGATCCATCCTGGTTCGACTAAGATGTATCACGATCTAAAACGATACTATCACTGGAAGGGAATGAAAAGGGATGTGGCCGCGTGGGTTGCCAAGTGTAAAACCTGTCAAATCGTCAAGGCCGAGCATCAAGTGCCGAGCGGACTAGTCCAAAGTTTACCTATACCGGAATGGAAATGGGATCATGTGACGATGGACTTTGTGACTGGATTGCCTATGAGTAAGCCTAAGCATGATGCGGTTTGGGTAGTGGTGGACAGATTGACCAAATCTGCACACTTCATCGCAATCGCAGAAACAAATGGAGCCGAGGTAATCGTGGTCAGGTACATCGAGGAGATTGTCCGGTTGCACGGAGTGCCGATGAGTATTGTCTCGGACCGTGATACGCGGTTCACTTCACATTTTTGGAAGGCTTTTCAAAGGGCGTTGGGAACAAGGGTGAACCTAAGTACGGCCTATCACCCACAAACTGGTGGACAATCCGAGAGAACAATTCAGATACTCGAGGATATGTTGCGAGTGTTTGTACTGGATTGGGGCGAAATCTGGGAAGAGTACTTGAACTTGGTGGAATTCGCGTACAACAATAGCTACCAAGCTAGTATTGGAATGTCGCCTTATGAAGCGCTTTATGGCTGGGCATGTCAAACGCTGTTGTGCTGGATGCCAGTTGGGGAACGGACATTATTCGGACCCGAGATTGTGGACGAGACAGCTGAAAAGTTGAAGTTCTTGAAAATCAAGTGAAAGGAAGCCCAAAACCGACAGAAAAGTTATGGGGACAAGCATCGAAAGGAGTTGGAGTTTGAAGTGGGCGATTTGGTATATCTTAAGGCGATGACCTATAAGGGAAAAGGGCGATTTACCAATACAAAAAAGTTGAGCCCAAGGTATGTGTGTCCGTACAAGGTGATCGAACGGGTAGGCACGGTGGCTTAAAAGTTGGAGTTACCACCAAAGCTAGACGCCTTTCACAAGGTTTTTCATGTATCATAATTATGGAAATGCCTAAGTGAGGAAGACGAAGTGGTCGAGGACGTACCACCTGAGTTGCAAGAAAACTTGACGATTGAAGCCATGCCTATTCGAATCATTGATCGAATAGTAAAGGAAATGCGCAGGAAAAAGATTAACATGGTGAAGATCTTATGGAACTGCGGTGCACACGAAGAAGCTACTTGGGAGACTGAAAACAAGATGAAGGCGGATTATCCTAAGTGGTTTAAGGAGATGAGTGAAGATCAACTTGATCCGCATTCGGGGACGAATCCCTTTCAAGGGGGGGAGAGACTTGTAACACCCGCGATCCTGAATAGGATCGTAGGTTGTGGCTTGGTCCGAGATGGTAGGGAGATCTCGGACAAGTCGGAAAAAGAGCTACGCATTAGCTCGGACAAGGAGGGAAACAAGCCAAGCATGGGACAAAGAGCGGTCAGCTTCGGAAAACTCTCGGCCAGCTGCGGACAGTTTTCGGCCAGCTATGTCCAGCTCGACCAGCTGCCAGTCAGCTCGATCCAGCTCGACCAAGCCTGACCCAGCTCGACCAGTTGTACGATAGTGGACGGAGTTCAGGTTAGATGGGGAGCTCGGGACCGAACGGGCATGACCGAACAGACATGGATGAACAGGCATGGCCGAATATGTGTGATCGGACGGATGTGTCCGATAGGTGTCTTTTGGGGCCAAAACCGCGGCTTGTACCCTATAAATAGAGGGTGTGGCTCTCATTTCGAACACATCATCGGAAATAGGAAAATACTGTAAAACTCGAGAGTTCGAATATAAGATAGGGAAGAAGATTCTGAGAGAAAGAGAGTTCGGCGATAAGGCTTAAGGGACGGAGGTAAGGTACAGTACCAACCTTATGGTTCTGGGAAATGGGGTAGTTGCATCTGCATAAGCATTTGTAATACTTCGGTTGGTCCGGTTGGTTAGAGGAAAGGGGGTGCGGCTCGGCCGGGATACGGCTGAACTGATGCGCATGCTACCTCCCTACCGACCAGCGTACCATCCGGAGTGTCCAAGTACGGACGGTACGGATGGAGAAAAGTAAACGTGGCTCGGCGGTTGGAGGGGGATCTGTACAGATTCCTCCGTACACCGTCCGAACTGATGTGCGGGAAGTTGTACTGGCCGACCGCTGTACTGGACGAATGTTAGAACTGATGCGTGGGAAGCTTTATTCGATTTCTTTGGGACTAACCCTATTAACCTCGAGACTTAGCCTTTTTCTTCTCAAGGAATCAAACATGGAACCAATCGCTAAAATCTACATTTAGCCTCCCCAACCCAATGCATAACCCGATCCACCACCCGACCTGATTCTCGAGTAACCGATCGAGTAGGCCCTCGAGTTCGCTCATAGAGTCCATTGGCGAGTGCTGTCCGCCGTTCTCCTCGACGTAGGGACCTGTCTACATCCGA
This sequence comes from Camelina sativa, assembly GCF_000633955.1. NCBI lineage: Eukaryota > Viridiplantae > Streptophyta > Magnoliopsida > Brassicales > Brassicaceae > Camelina > Camelina sativa. The sequence goes on along the minus strand of NC_025688.1, from coordinate 22,046 downwards.
AAAGACCCTTACCGACCCTATGGAGGTCGATTCTAATGCTGGAGGAGGAGAGCAAGGGGAGATCCACACCTCTCGTTCAAGGAGCAGAGCTGCGGTTGCAAGGGGGAAGAGAACGGCTTCAGAGAAGGCTGAGAAGGTTGTTGAGAGAGCAGTTGAGGAAGAGGATCAACACGCTGAGGAGGAGGACCGAGAGAGAGAAGAGGAGCAGAGAGAGAGCACCCGCCAAGCCTCTCAGAGGCTAAAGCAGAAGGAGGTGGATACTCTGGCAAGACTCTTCAAGTTTTTCTGGAAGATGAGCTTTGTTGGTACCCGCTACCCTGACCGAGAAACAATGAAGCAATTGGGCATTTCTAGAGACGACGAGTACCTGTTCGATATGTGCCACCTGGGCCAATTGATGCGAGCCCACCTTGAAGCATATGAGGAGGAGACGGTCCACTTCCTTTCAACCTTGAAGCTGCACTATTTTCAGGACCACCCGACCCTACTACCCGATGGGGGGATCGGGTTCATCACCTTCTCCGTGAGGAACAAGGACTACCGACTCAGTTTCAAAGAGATGGAGAAGCTGTATAGCTTCAAATCTGGTAGTGGGGAAGGTATGGAGGTAGGCAAAGAAGAAATGAGGTCCCTATGGCTGACAATAGGAGACAAGAACCCCTACAAGTCCACAAGCTCCAAATCCGCTCAAATAAGGAGCCCTGTCTTGAGGTATTTTCACAAGTCCCTTGCATGCACTCTTTTTGCTAGAAAAGAGACTGGGAATGTGAACGACCATGAGCTCCAGCTGTTAGATATTGCACTGTGTGAAGTTTTGGACAATACTAGGGATGGTACACCACTAGTTGGAGATGTTGCGGATACAAGCATGTTGTTTGTGTTACTCGATCAATTCCTCTACCTGAAATCGTGGGCCGTGAAAAGAAGAGAAGGAGGCGGAGAAATCTCCATTGGGGGACTAGTCACACCGATCCTAGTGGCATGCGATGTTCCCTTAAAGGGACTTGTTCATGAACCAAGATGGCTGGATGCGGACTACCTCGTGCTGGTGAGATTTTTGGCCAATGAGAGGCCTATCCATCCAACCGCCGGAGCTGCTCAAATGGTTCTACCTAATGTCATATGCACCAAGGTTCGGCTGGGCGACAACATTGACTTCGCACCACCGTTGGAGGAGCTGTACAACCCGGAGGAGGAGTCCGAAGCTGAGAAGAGAGAGGAGACCGGGCAGAGACAGGGAGACAGCTCGGAGGAGTTCGATTTTAAGGAGTATATATGCTCTCAAAAGCAACCGGNGGTTCATCACCTTCTCCGTGAGGAACAAGGACTACCGACTCAGTTTCAAAGAGATGGAGAAGCTGTATAGCTTCAAATCTGGTAGTGGGGAAGGTATGGAGGTAGGCAAAGAAGAATGAGATCCCTATGGCTGACAATAGGAGACAAGAACCCCTAAAAGTCCACAAGCTCCAAATCCGCTCAAATAAGGAGCCCTGTCTTGAGGTATTTTCACAAGTCCCTTGCATGCACTCTTTTTGCTAGAAAAGAGACTGGGAATGTGAACGACCATGAGCTCCAGCTGTTAGATATTGCACTGTGTGAAGTTTTGGACAATACTAGGGATGGTACACCACTAGTTGGAGATGTTGCGGATACAAGCATGTTGTTTGTGTTACTCGATCAATTCCTCTACCTGAAATCGTGGGCCGTGAAAAGAAGAGAAGGAGGCGGAGAAATCTCCATTGGGGGACTAGTCACACCGATCCTAGTGGCATGCGATGTTCCCTTAAAGGGACTTGTTCATGAACCAAGATGGCTGGATGCGGACTACCTCGTGCTGGTGAGATTTTTGGCCAATGAGAGGCCTATCCATCCAACCGCCGGAGCTGCTCAAATGGTTCTACCTAATGTCATATGCACCAAGGTTCGGCTGGGCGACAACATTGACTTCGCACCACCGTTGGAGGAGCTGTACAACCCGGAGGAGGAGTCCGAAGCTGAGAAGAGAGAGGAGACCGGGCAGAGACAGGGAGACAGCTCGGAGGAGTTCGATTTTAAGGAGTATATATGCTCTCAAAAGCAACCGGTTGGAGTGAGGGAAGCTCACAAGAGGATCAGCTGGCTGAAGAGGATAAACAAGTTCTTGGCGAAGAAAGTAAAAGATCTTACCGGTTTGGTGAAGACAATGGGAGGTCAAATCAAGGAGTTGCAAGATAAGGCAAGTTGTGCCTCAGCTCCTACCTCGGCACAAGCACCAACTCAGATGGAAAGAAGCGGACCGCTAGGAGGAACTCGAGGACTGACACCTCCAGAACCTTACAAAGCATCATGATAAGAGCCCCAAGCCGAGGAGAACGTCACCGACCTGAGGCATTGCAGAGAAGCGATTCTGATGCTTACCCGACGCCCAACCCGATGGGATACACGATGAACTATTCGATGCACCCATCGAGCACCCAATCGGGTGAGTACACAGGGATCTTCCCTCCACCTTACAAGATGCCATTCACGACGCCATACACGATCCACCCTTCGAGTGGATACACGGGTGATCATTCTGGATCATTTCCGCCATTTCTGTCGTACTACGCGATGAACTACGCGATCCCACCCTCGATAAACACCTCGGATGCTGGTCCGAGTAAGTCGTCAGTGCGCATTTCTGAGCTCTCTGACGAGCAAACACCGGCACCTGCTGAAGC